>NW_010423727.1:0-13208 GCF_000710305.1 Buceros rhinoceros silvestris
TTTATCTTTATATTTATGTTTATATTATTTATTTTATTTAAGTATTTCCCTCCCTGTGCAGTCTCTGAAGTGTAAGCTCAAGTGCTGTGACTTCGTGCTTGCTTTCTCCTAACTCTTTTCCTCGTACCTCCTTTACCAACGCATGAAGGTTCACCCTTCACTGCCCCCAGGCAAACCATTGCTGGGCCCGGCTTTCGCCTTCATCTCTGCAAGTCAGGTCGGCTGAGAGTGGCTCTGGAGTTCATCTTACATGACTCCAAGCAAGTGTGTAGCTGTCCCCAGAGAAGTCCCTGTGATTCATCGTGCTTACCCTGGCACGTTCTCAGCCTGATTATCCAAATTTGAGGAATAATTGGCAATGCAGGTAACTTGTGAAGACAGTGGCAGAGATGTTAATAAAGGAGAAAACCACGAGTTCCTTAAAGAAATTTCTATCATCCTTCATTATTTTCAGGGTAAAAATAAGGGAAAACCAGGAAGTGGGAGAATCTTTACCCAAACAGTACCATGCTACTGTAAATGCTATGCAAATCTGTGCTATGCAATACTTTTCAACTGATATTCAAGACTTACTGTTGTTCTCTTTTAAAATCAGGCAAAGTCATAAATAATAAGACAAAATAACTTTTCCTAAGTCTCGAGAGGAGTGCTCAACTGGGACAAAGAAGCTGATAATAAAAAGCACAGATGCGCTAAGTTAATGGAAAAACATTGAAAGTAATAATATGGGTTCATACCATAATTTGTATGATATACTTAAGTGAACTATAGCAGGTGTTAACTGTTTTTCCAAAGGAAAAAAGTGAATTAAAAGAAGAGAATTTAAAAATCTCCTTATTTAAATTACAAGACCAGCTAACAGTATTCAGGAACATCACGCATTTTAATGTTTTGGTAATTTGTGTACAATGTGATATTTTTGCATTGTGACATGAGATTCATATATCCATTTGTATTTAATGTCAGTGAAATGTGACAGAGAGCCACACGCATTGAAGGATCCGTCAAACTGTGAAAGTCATCTCCTCTTACCAAAGGTTTCCCTGTGTGCCATGAGGAGCAGTAAATTTGTTATCTGCATTAATCTCTTTAACTGGATTAGATTCCTGAGAACAAAATCCACTCAGTTCCTGGACAAGTACACGGGCCAGATCTGCGGAACAGTTATTTATGAACAGACATGCAGACAATTTGACTATCTTCCAGAAGATTACAGTTAAACTCTGTGTCACAAGTATTCCCAGAGGGCTAGCTGGGAAGACTGCATAATTTGCGAGTTTTTTTAACGTCATGGTCCTTCTAATAATTCTATTGATTTGTTTGGGGTTTTTTTTAAATCTGACTGAAAAAATCTGAAGAAAAAAATATAGAGCACCTTCTGAGTGGAAACAGTCCTCTGTTTAATAATCCAGCATTGTTTTGGCTACTCTTTGTGAGTTTTTGGTTCCATGCGAGACTGGGACAACAAATACATGCTCTAGTGTTACACTTTGATTTGCTAAATGTTGAGGAGATTATTCTTTTATTCTCCATTATGAAACATAGATCATGCCCAGCCAGTGTAACAGACTGTGTTGCCTTGAAAATCTGGTGTCAAAATTCTCATTTGGCTGCGGAAAGGTACCCTTACTTATTCTATATTTTTATTTTGCCAGCTGCGGTCCTGACTTCATATACTCACAGCTGACCTAATTTAATTTCTTTGGAGTTGTAAGTAGAGAGACTTATCAATAGCATTCCTTTCTTTGATGTTTTTGGTTGTTCTGAAAACATTTTTGATTATTTTTGTAATACACATTTTCTATATGAATTTTTGAAAATGCAATAATCTCAGCTCTGTTTCTTTCTAGGAGCTTGTTCAGACTGAGAAATCTAACTATATTAACTAAATGTACATATCCTTTCTTTTAAAGCATTATAATTTTGAAAAGGCCTCCGAAGTTCAAAGTGAATCTTTCTCCTACCTAAACGATTTGATTCACAAAAATTTGGATGTAATCAAGTAAAAGTGCTGTGACATCGAAACTGGTCTTTAGACATGTTTTTCCTGTCCCGAATTACATGTCAGCATGGGCTGCAAATAGCCCAAGGAATGGTGTGCTGGTTTAACAATCTTCCTGTGAAATTCAGGCAGTTTGTTTCTTGATGACCAGATCCATCAGACCTGTTTGACATAAGTTAAATAAACATCAGTGAAAACCCTAACAGAGGTGAAACTCTTATGGAATTAGTATTTTCTTTTTCCTGCCCATGGGACAGAGCTCACTGTTCTAATCGTGGCAGTGTAAAACACTCTTGCGGGTAAATTGAAAGCATGTGGGTAAATTGCACATATTCTGCATCCCACCCCAAACCGCAGCACGGGGAGACTGCCTATCCATGTCAGGTATTATTCGTAGCTTTAATGGGGGAAATGGTTGAAGGAGCAGGGTGTGCGTAAATCTCATGCTGAAATTTGTAGAATGCTGACACCTGGTGGCACAACTACTTAAAACAAAAAGATGTGGCTGATCCATAGCTTTGAGAGGGTATAGTTTTCAGTTAATTGCTTCCAGCAGATTATTCCGATCTGGTTCTTTTCTAGTTCTGCATATTTAGAAATTGCTCTGTTACACAGTTTAAAAACATCCAAACACTCTGTCTTTATATGAATATACAGGTAGATTCTTTCCTTAAATTTTAATCATAACTGGTTTATTGACAGGAAGCGAGTAATTGAAAGGTTTCAGTGGTGATCCTGACTTCTTGGCATTGCTTATCATACTTTATTTTAAAAGGATTTTTAATTTTTAGCAGTTTCTGCCACCTACTTTAGAAATGATATTTGCGTATAATTATTGTTGCAAGAATATGCAACATGAATCAACCTCACCAAAATACCACTTAATTGTATAGAATGGGGCTTTTTTTATATATTACAGATACAATTTATAAAAATGTTGTTTATGATGCTTACTCCCCTGGTGGGAAAACACGGCTACTAGCCTTTTAGAAATACTTTATCACTTTCTAGAATAAACATACATGTAACTGAGCGTTAAAATAATGAGTGGTAGTAGCGCAGCTCCCAGCTATATCTAAACCTTATTTGGTATAAAGTGAGCACAGTTCTAGATTCACCTGGAGCAGAGCTGTGCCTGGTTCGAAAGCCATGAGCTCATGAGGCATCCACAAGAAAGATCAACTTGGTAAGGATTGCATTATGTGGTATTACCTCTGTAGACATGGAAGTCGCGCATCTATCAAGCTTCCTTAATATCTAGCTAGTCAAGAAGGTGCTCAAAACCAAGCTGTGTTAGCATTAGAGCCTAAGCCATAAAGGGACTGGATGGTGCTCATGGCCATGTTAGATGCCCTAGGGTATCCCTCCTGGACTTCAGCTACTACTCCAGAATGGTTGACAAACATGATGTGTCTCACATCTGTTAGCCCCATGAGGGGTATCAAATGCTCTGAAGCATACAAAATGACACAAAGTTACTAGACTTCCGTACGCCAGTCTCATGTCTCTTGATCTCCAGAGTTTTGGCTGGGGTTTCTCAGCACAAGGAAGTCCGTGGAGCCAACAGTACTGATGCTGTCTCTGGCTCAACCCTCCAGACTGGGCTCCTTGGCAATACGACAACACCGGCAAATCCATCTGTGGTTCTTCCGGCTCTCACAGGATCCCAGCTGGAGGAACAACACGTACACGCATCGCACATGTACCCTTCTCTTGATATATCATTTCCCCTTAACAGATAATTAAAGTATATGTTTAATAAGAAAAATAGGAAGGATTATGCCTTAGGGCAGGTGAGAACCTTAACCTTTCACATTCTGGTGCCTTCATAGAGCAGGCTTACTTGGTGACTGAAATGGAAAATAGAAATTACCTTTAATGTCAAGAAAAATATTTTTAAATGCATTAATTCTATTCAGCTGTGGCTTTTTTTTTTTTTTGGATGAGGGGAATCTTATCAGAAATTAAGTCATGAGGAGCGAAACCTTTGGAAAAAAAAATTAATTGAGCTAAATGCCTTGCCAAACGTAATTTTCTTAGTTCTTCCTTAGTTCAGTTTAACAATGAAGACTTCCTTCCCAAGAAGAAACTTCAGGCTAGCAGAAAAATAGTATTCTAAATAAAATTGTCAAAATGTATCATGGTATTTTTAAGTACAGCAAATGTGCTTTTGCCACTGCTTAATTTCAGAACTTACTTAAGTTTACTTGCCTATAGATCTTGTCTAGACAACAAAAGCTGCCATAATTACATTTTGGTTTCTTGTTTGATTGAACCAATTGTTACAGTGAATTGGAAACGTTCCTCAGAAAAACTTCTTTCTCTCCCAAACCAGCAAGCGTAAAGAACTTCCTTGTTGGTCATAAATATGTATTTATCGCTTCTGGACCCCACTGCATTAACTCTTTCTAGATATCCAGGCTAATTTTGTTTGAAGTTAGGGGATTGTACTTTTGCCTGTAATGAAATACTCTATAAAACCCTTTAGCTAAGCCCTTGCTTTTCTATGAGTTTTAGGGGAACTGTTGTTTCAAAGAGCTTTCTTTGCTTTAATAGTTTGTTTGTTTGCTTGTTTAAGGGTTGTAAATGGAAGAGAAGTATTGCATATGATTTATCAACGTGCTGAAAGATATGCCATTCAGTCTGGTGTATGTGAGAAAAATGTCAATGACCTCTTGCCAGAGATGGTCTGACTGGTATTGAACATTCCTTCCTTTTACTGTAAAGTCATCATTTATTTAACATCAAATAAAATGCAGAATTTGACATTTTGATCGCTTTTAACATTATATTTCCCGGAAGGAGTTCGTATGGTAATATGAACTCTTTCCGTACCAAATGTAAAAGTCCAACAGATTATTTATTTGAAGGCATCACTATATGAAAATATAGATAGTTAATGCAGTGATATGATTGAGAATGGCCTTATTGTAACTGGTATAATAATGTAAAAATTCATTTGAGTATAAAATATTTATTTTATTATAGAATTTATTACTTACCTGTAAACAGCTATTTCTTGAAAAAAAAAAGACAGTATTCTCTTAAAGATTATTAGGAAGAAGTAGCTATGTCTTCCTTAAAGACTATTTGCATTAAAATGATTATTTTGGGAATCATTACTGTTTATGGATCATATACATAACAATAATTGTAGATATGACTGAAAAAATCGCAAAGACGTATTTGTTAAAGGGCTTTTAAACACAAGAATTTACTGTTTAGAATATTAGTGATTTAGATCACTTTGGAATATAGCTTTATTTCAAAGAAGTGGATTTGGAAAGTTTCCATCACAGACTCAAAAACAGTTGAATAATTTTTCAGACTAGGGATTGAAAACAAATCTCAGTTCTCTTTTTTTGTATATATTAGCAGGCTGAATGTATGATTTGACTGCTGTGTTCCTGAAAAGGGTACGAGATCCTTCTCTATGGGAGGTCACAAATGAGTGTTGAAGTTGAGTGGGACAATAGAGGGGGATTCAGCTCCACAATAAGAGAACTAGAAGCAGCCACGCGTATGAGTTGTGTGTGTGATCTAGTCTAGTGTCTAAGCTCCCCCTCTAGCATATGAAGCCTAGAAAGCGATTCAGACCAGCAAGAGATGATGCCCAGGAGCTTTCCAGTTGTATCACTGCAAGCTCAGTTGACTATATTGCTTGATTTGATTGCCTAAACTGAGAGGTATTTACTGAGATGTTGTAGGCTGTCTCACTTGATCTCCAGTCATGAGTACAGAAAGATGTAATTCTTATGCCAGACTCATCAAGACAACTGCCAGCTCCGTGCAAATACTGCAGATATGCTAGAGCATCACCTCAGAAATCACTACATGCACTCAGGCGGCTGAGTTTAACCTATGATATAAACTGGCTATAATGCAAAATAAACACATGATCAAAATGCACCAAGGTCCGGGACTAATGAAGGGGTGCTATAACCACTTCATGGGTTTTTGTGATAAGCCCAACCTAGACCTTATGAAATCAATCTATTTAATTAGAGTATGAATCTAATAACCAAGAATGCTTGGGGTACGGGTTTCCTCTCTCTTCGCAGTGGGATTTGATATACAGCAAGATATTATCCCATGGCTGAGCTGTTATCTACTTGGATATTAGAGCTGAGTCTGCTACATTATTTGCTTCCTTCTGCACACAAATCCCAAATACCAGAGGTAACATCTTACTGAAATGACTGGAGATGTTTTCCCTCTTGGAAGGTTTTGCCTTCCTGAAGACTCAAGCAGACATTCATGTAGCAGATGTGATGGGACTATATTGTTAAGGTTTTCAAATGAAGCCTGAAGGCTGGAGGTAAAATGAAAGGTGCACTACAAAATACACAGAACTCAAGATAAAGGCCATCAGAAGGTTTTTGAGCACAAAGCACAGGGAAAAGTAGTAAATGACAAAGAAACAAGGGCTACGAGTGAAAAGGAGGAGGCAAAAGAGCTGAAACTCTGTGCTCTGTTAGAGGAAAGAAGTTGCTGAAGTGTGAGCGTTTGAAGCAGAGCAGGAGGACTGCAAAACAGGACTTGGATCTGTGCAATTCAAGCGAAAAGAATGTCTACAGAGAATGTCAAGTGAATCTGGGCTGAGAAGGGATCCTCACTGGGTTCCTGAACCCTAGACTTTTTTCTGAAATTACTGACGCATGGGCTTCTTCATGAACCTATTCTTTTAAAGTAATTCAAAACTGGCTGCGTGGAAAGTCAGGCTCTAAGTCCAGAACAAGGCACCAAAATAAGTGACTAGACAAATTCAAATACAGAATACCTGTAGTGAAATTTTTAGTTCAAGTGGAAACATTGACGGAGTTTAAAGCATGTTAGCTGCCAAAGCCTGACTTTGTGATAATTTTATCTATATATACTAGATATTAATACTCAGGCTTATGATTCCAGCATCTCTCCTTAACTGCTCCATAACCACCTGTACTACGCATACGCTGTTTAACGTTTTGCTGGTTTGTGTACGCCTATCTCAGAGCTCAGTGTTGAGAAAGGAGAGGAAAATATTCTGATGAACTGGTGTAAGCAATGAAACGGATGGTCATAGGAAACTGTTGATGGAAAGGCAGGCAAAGTGGTATTGCTAGTAAGGTAAAGAGGATGTGACAAGAAAAAGAAGAGACAAGACAAAATGAGACACCACAGGGTGACAACAGTGAGGTCCTTAAGGGGAAGGAAGTGAATCAGAACTTGATGCGATGTAGCAGGGCTCCCTGAGAGTGGAAACAGAGGAGGGACAGGTCATGCCCAGAACAAGAGAGAGGGTGGGGAACCCATTGAAGAGGTGAGATAATCACCAATCTGATACGAGACTAGAGGGCAATTTGGAATGAGCAGGAACTAATTGGACAAAAAAAAGTGCACAAATGAGGTGAGATATTGATGAGATGAAGCTCATAAGTGATGTATGAAATGAAGCTATTTAGCAGTATTTGGAGATCCTGGACATGAGTCGAGAGAGAAAGTAGCTGTGGACAATTTACAAATTCAGTGGAACATTGAAATAATAAAAAATAAGAGCCTCAAGAGACACTCGTATTAAGTGCCTTCTGACAGTAAGACATCTGGCAACACCTGTAATAAGGTGGAAATACAACATGAAGAGAAAGATGAAAGATCTTCCTCTGCAAGTCTGTGAAGTGACTCAGTCTTTGAGTCTGAGGAATATCGCATAAGAAGGGAGAGCAAAATGAAGTAAGAGTATTTCCTTTTGAATTGATTTGTAACATCAGAATTACAACACACAGCAAAAAGATTTTAAACATCTGATGGAATTTCCCTGCTGTGTTTTAGAAAAGTTGTGTAAAATATTAAGAATTTATGCAGCATAAAACTACAGGAAATAAAACAAACATTCCTAAAGTTAATTTCTTTCCATTGAAGTGTAAATGTACTTTGTAGTGGTGTTTACCCTGTCTTCTGCAGTTTGATTTTCTACTCCATGACTTTAGAAATGGAAAATGTCTTGCATACTTACTGACTGAGTTTTCACATTTCCAAATGTATCATTGAACACCACAAAGGGGCTTCTAGCCTGGTTAGCCGGGATTAGACTGGTACCACTTGCTGGTAAATGTTTAGGCTTTTTTTTTTTTTAATTAATGAAGATATCAATAGTAATGAAAAAGATAAACCTAACACAACCAAGGAAATTTAGTGCAAATATTTGCTTTTAGGTTCAGAAGGTGTTACACTTCCGTATTTGTGGCATAACATATCCTTTAGGGAAAATGAATTTGTCTACACTGCTGTCCAGCCAGGGGGAAACTAATAGTTTCCCAGTAAGCTCACAGCTTCTCTAGCTTTCAACCAGAACTAATGCAGATGCTCATTCTGAAGCCTCCTAGAATCATCTTGGGAATTTCTCTGATATGACGTGAAGGACAAGGCAACAACAATATTTTTCTTATAATATCAGCTCATTTTGTTACATAATCATTCCCATTGTGCTTTTCAACCTCTCTGTTTTCTCCTTTTGTTTTGCGTTACAGGAATTCTCAGCTCCATTTCTTGTCTGTGGAGCATTTCATTCAAAGAGAGGGTGTTCTCTGGTTCCTGACAGACAAAAAAAATATTAGGAAAAAAATATTTTAAATATGGCATTAGCTGAAAATTAATGTGAAATCCCCTTCTCTCATTTTACTGCTCCTTGTTTCTCTTCTGTCCCACATCAACAAGCAAGTTTTGCCAACAGAGTAAGGGAAAACAGAAGAAAAAAAATTATCTCTTCTGAACATATCAAACAGACATATTAGACAGTTTCTGCAGCACTGTGATACTGTTGTCATGCTAACTGAGAATAAAGGATTTAATATGGTATCAGAATTACCTTGTGTAAGGTCTTAACTAAAACACCATGTGTGGTCCAAAGGAGTTGACACTAGCAAAAATGCCTGCAAAAGTTTCAAAGATGACCAGGTAAATGGAAAAGAGGGCATGAAGAGACTGACATATTCAGCCAACCAAAGCAAAAACTGAGGGGATATTGTTGTTGTCTATAAGAGAAAACTTGTATGACAGTGAACAGTAGGAAAGGAGAAACAGTTATTCAATCTATTGGTAAAAGAATAAATACATGAAAGCTAACCACCACGGTTTTAGGCTGGAAAAAAAAAAAAAAAAAAATTCCAAATGTTTAATGTAAAAATTTTCTGTAACAAACTTCTAATGGGAAAATAGAAGGAAAAAAGATTATATTTTTAAACAGAACTTAATAGTGATTTTAACATAGTTCTATTATCTTTTTGTAATAGCAAATAACTGAAAGCAATGATCACAAGGATCACTCTAGGTTTGCATTTCTGCCTTCACTTCCAAACTATTACAAGCAAGAGGTAATGTTGCCAGAAGAGAACCGGGAGAAGAGAGCTTCACAGGGGTGTTGTCAGTTAAACAAGTTTTACACTGCAGGTAAGAAATTTTTTTTATATATATAATTTCTCTGTGTATCCGATTTCTTATGGTATAAATGAAATATTTAGTGCTTCGGTGAATTGTTTTGAGAATGGACAGGATAAGTGTTCAGATAGACATCAATATCCGACAATACCAGTTCATCTATCAGTATCTGTGTTTCACATTCAAGTTTGGAATCGATAATCTTTGGAACAAAACCTGAATCTGAGTTTTTATCTGCTCTGGTACTGTGATCCAGGAGGAAGAAGGAAAGGAGACCCTTTCCCTCTCACCTTCTCTTACAGTGATTCTGATAAACAGACTCAGTTCAGGTTCATCTAAATGAAAACCTAATTTTGGGGCTATAAAATCCCTGACGAGGTGAATTTAAGGGGATCTCTGTGGATACTTTACGTACTACAGCTGCATTAGCGGAATTGTCCAGATCATACCAACAAACTTGTTTTTGAACTAAGCAATAGCATATGCAGAAAACTACCACTAGGTGGGGACGAAGGGATGTTTCATATCAAGAAGTTCACTTTGTACAGGACTTAGAGTTTGTGCTCCTTTACAAAGTTTATGGAAGTGAAGTTTCATCTTACAAGTCAGGGATTCAAGTGAAATATTCATGAAAACACGACAGCTTTTCACAGAGTGAATTACGACACAATAGAGGTTTATTTTGAAAACTTGAACAGTACAATCCTAAATGTTGTTGAGCGCTGGTCCTGACAGAGTTCAATTCAATATTTTTCACTTTGTTTGATTTAAAACTGGTCTTATGCTTAATTTGCTTAATTTATATTATATCATATTATATTACGTTACATTATATTAATTATAATTATTATTTAAACTTCAACATTCTAGTTTAATAATTATGCAAAAATATGCTTGTTTGTAAAAGTAAAAGTTCATCTTGTAATGACGAATCCAAATAAGAATGGTTGTTACAGCATAAGGGAAAATTATAAGCAAAAAATTATGAAAGGTAAATCAGATCTAAGGAAATTATGAACTAAGTGTAATAGGAATAAAAGCCTTTAGATCCTCATGGTATTAATGAGTTCTTTTACCAGAATGTTTTGCCTAGCTTGGCTAGTACTCATTTCAGAAGAGACACTAATGAAATTGGAGCTTGCCCGCTTGCTTGTTTGAAAGAGACTTTAAAAGCTTTTGGTTATTAAGGAGAAAGTTAAGCACTGACTTAATCAAGTGCTACATGAAACAGGGAAGTCTGGTATTAGAACAAGTACGCTAATTAACCGTGTTAATTTAACTGTGTGTTGAGTTACACACCACCTAGAAATGGAGGAAATGATGCATATAACCACTTAAATCAAGAAGAAGAGGCCTGTGCCACAGCCAAATCAAGGAGAGACCTGCATAATTTTGCCTGTTTGCAAACTGAGCACAGAAATTTCTAGTTTAGATTAATTGTACGTAACTGTGAATGGTTATGCCAGGGTTCAATACTCTCTCAACAGATTCTTTTAGATATTCCATACAGGAAGAGTTTAATGTTTTAATACCAAATTTAGTCATGCAAAGATGCTTGATCTTACACAGGATTTTGATTTAGCAGCGTGATGCAGCAATGTTTTGAAATCACAACATAGCAACTGAAATACGTCGTTCCCAATACCAGTGCCCACATGCGCACTGTCACAATGTTCGGCCTCCCCTGTTGCTGGTAGGAATACATGAGGTGAAGCTTGCTCAAGTCCTCTACTTTCTTTTAAGGTCATTTTGCTGGTTGGTCAGGTTTTATGCTCTACGTTGCGCTGGGCCACTGTACACTTCCCCCTGAGGGTCTTCCTAGCGCAGGAAGGCATCTGCGCCACCTTGATCAGACTGGTTCATCAGCAAAACTGTGCTTGACACCAGAGTTACCATCTACTATTTAGTACTGGGACAACAGAGTAGGTAGGAAGTGTACTGACTGGTACGTGTGCTGGTGACAAATTAAGGGGTGATGCGTTACAGCCACACCACAGCCTGGATCTGAGCCTTGGATCAGTGACTTTTCATCTATTCATCCTGCATCTATTACATATTGTATCTCTATCATGTAATTTCTGTTGGTTTTATTCTTTCATCTGGTTGCTAGGGGCACACTCAAGTTCCAGTCATAAACAGCACGATATGTTTAATTCAGGCCATAAAGACTTACATTTGTTTTTATATTCATTTCCCTATAATGTTTCGAGTGTCCACTGCACACTTTTTGTTGGCTTTTAAGCCCATAAATGTGCTTGTCATTAGTCTTTTGTGAAGCTGCTTAAATAAAATCCGTGTTCAAGATCGAATCCATAATGTGTCTCTAGTAACTAATATTCACATTTTTTAGGCCTGCGTATCCTTACTTCAACTTACATGGTTGATATTAAAAATATCGCTTTTGATCTTCTGAACTGTGGTCTATACTGAAGAATTCTCTTACTAAAAAAGTACGTTAGTATAGATTTTATGCAATTCCTACGCATGATGGAAGTTAACTGTAGACGGCAGAGTATATTTATTATCAGTAAGACATAAATACGTTAATTGAAGCTATTTAATTGCGTACATTACTTAACGCTTTTGTTAGCTGCTAGCAATTCCACTAACAGTATTGGGTCATTAACTTTGATACAACAGACAAGTGCAATTTTGTTGCTATCAGGAAAGTAATAAAAGGATAGGATTGTGCACCACAGGGCAATTTACAATAGCCATAAAGTCTAATGAATTCTATTATTCACTATTTACCTTTAAAGCTTGAGTTTAGATTATGATATCAAATCTGGGGACTGAAGCAGATAAGAGGGGAGCATACAGCATTTACCGTTTGCACTCAAGATTAGAATGGAGGTGTAGAAAATAAGCAGATTCCTATGGGTGAGGTAGATGTGATTCTGTGGTGACAGTATATTTTGAGTCTCAGAGGAAACCTGTTCTTTAGTGTGATTGTGAGTTAGCAAGATTAACCTCAGCTAGATTTTACTTTGACTACTGTTACAGCACGAGAACCCACTGCTGAGATTTTGTGTTTATGTGAAGAGGAATCCAAAAAAGAAGTTGTGGATTTATCCAGGGTGGGCAGGCAGCTTTGTTTTCCCTTTGTATGCATCAGCATTAGGCTTGGCACAGGTTCCCTTGTCACAAGAAAAGTTGATGAGGCTGTGAAATCGCATCATTCCCACCAGGTTTGTACCCACCCATTCCTTCTGGAGTGTTGTGTGCTGAATAAGATTTCAGCGAAAGGTTAGAGCAACACAAAGGGGTGGGGCCTGACTAGGACCTGCTTGGCAGTGAATAGGTACAGGCATGCTTTCCAAGGATTTGTCAGTTTTAAGGTTGGAGAGAGACTTTGAATTCTAGAATATAGGGAAGCCTCCTGTAGAGGGTGCAGTAATTTTGGAAATATCTTAGAAATTTGTGTGTTTTGTAAGAAACCTCGTTAGGGATTGGGAAGAAACCAAGGCGGCTTGAAGCTGCTCTTTGTTTGCAATCTCGAGATTATACCAGTTTTTATTTAACTAAGATAGAAAGCAAAACAAAAAATCCATCCACACCAGACAAATGTCAGAAATGGGCTCTACCTTCTCCCGTATATGCTGTAGCAGTACAAAGCATCATGCCTAGGCCTGCCTTGCTCGTATTAGGTACAGTCTTGACGAGATTCAAAAGGAAGCGCAGAAAGAATGTGTTACACTGCAGAAAGCTATTTAAATGACCTGGTGGCTAAGACAATCCTATCCTTTATTTCCTTTCCCACCCCTTCCCCCCCCACCCCCCCTTTTTCTTTTTT
>NW_010423727.1:13289-50236 GCF_000710305.1 Buceros rhinoceros silvestris
TTTCTTTTTCTCTTTTTTCTTCTCTTCTTCATATTTTTCCCCTGGTTCTTTTTCTTTTTAAGTGAGGGAAGTGAACTTGAGCCTTTCACTCACTCATTAGTGAGGAAAAGGTTGGATGAGGTTTAACCAAATACAGTTTGCCTTAAGATTTGTACATATGCTGCCAGAGTCCCCTCTTTCACAGTAACAGAAATCCAGTTCCATACTCTTTCCTCCCTCCTCTCTCCTGTTATTCATGACTCTAGAGGCACCTCAAATCATGCCTTGCTTCTAAATCTTGCTTTTACCTTCCACCACCTCACCAACACTGTACTCCCTTCATCCTATTCTGGTATCCTGAGGAGAATGTAACCCAGCACTGTCTGTGTGCTTTGACCAAACCTTGCGAGTAGCTTGGATGGGAAAGCCAAGAGCTCCATGTTAGCTGCCAGTTAACTGACAATCTGTTGTCTCACAAACCAAAACAACACATGCACAATTACTGTCAATCAAGACTCCCTATGCCTGTGCCTGTGCATGTATGTCAAGAGGCTGGCTGCATGCGGATGGTGTGAAATCCCTGCATGAGGCTGTTCTGCCAAAGTTGGCCTTTTCCTGCCTAATCAGGCAATCCTAAATGAATCCTAAATTCCTGTTTGTCTGTTGGCGCATATTGGATCAGTGTCCTTAGGGAGCCAAGATGCAACACTGTTCATTTCCTGAATTTCAAAATGCCTGAGGCCACTGGATTCATACCTCTGCCAGGAAAGTGGCACCTTCTGGCATATGCCTCAGTGTAGATTGCCAACAGAAGTCTAAGATATCTCCAAATGTAGAGTCAGACAAATTTTGCTCTATCTTCATGATGATCTGGATGCTGGTTCAAATATACGAACAAAAAATACTGGAGATGTAACTTGGTGAAAAACAAGCATGAACTTTTCAACTATTAACTTGTGAGCTACCAAATTTTAGCAAAAATAGAGCAAATGGAGAAATTTAAGTTAACTACAAGGGCAAAAAGATATATATATTTTTTTACTCTGAGGAAGCACTGTCAAACACTGGAACAGGTTGCCTGGAGAGGTTGTAGAGTCTCCATCCTTGGAGATATTCTGAGTAACCTGCTTCAACTTGACCTTCTTTGAGCAGAATCTCGGACTAGAAGACCTCCAGAAGTCCCTTTCAACACATTTGATTCTGTTTCTATGATTTGTTGCTATTTGCTAGCATCGTTGCATATTACACTATCAGCTCAAGTAATCAGTTAATAGAAATTACATCAATCATAACAAATACAGGCAGTTATTTTTTTGCCAAAAGTTTTCAAGCCTGTACTTTACAGTTCAAAGCATACCAGTAGGCAGAGTACTACTGTAGATAGTAGCAAGTTGTTCTTAACACTGGCAATTTATTGTCCATCAACTGCACATTCATAATAGTTGAAAAAATGCAACTTCCTACCAAGAATTGAATTCCACATTATAGCTAGAGTTTGAATCTCACAAGATTTTGGGGGAAAGCTCAGCTATTGAGAGTTCACCATTCTTCCCACTCATTCCCACTTGTTTGTATGTAACACGTCTATTTGGCCACCTTCACTGGCAATCATTAAAGGAGTTGTGTTCTTATCATGCCTTCACTTCTTTTTCTGTTCACTGCTGTACCGCAGCCTTCCAACAGCCTCATTTTGCCAAAAACCTTTTGCTGGCTCAGCCTTCACCTCATGCTGATGTTGATTCTTGATACAACTAATGATCATATCTTCAGTCTGATGTTGACTCTTACATCAGTGAGAGTTTTTGGCCACTGGCAAATCTCAGCTCACCAGCCTGTGAGCTTGTCAGCTCCTTCCCTGAACCTCCCATTGTACTGCTGGAAGGGGTATAATGCTGTTTCCTACCTGTCAGCCAAGTGATGACTCCCTCAGTGTTACCCCTGAGCCAAACTGCTGTGTTTTACATACCCCATACTTCAGCCAATGCCTTGTATAACACTATCTGCGATCAGTGAAGAGTGATAAATAAACATTTAATCAGATTTACCACACATAATGTTCAGGAAAATCAAGCATTGCCGTACAAATCTTAGATTTAGTAAAGGATGGGCAATACTCTTGCCTTCAATAAATTCCCTGCCAATCCTCCCCGAACATATACAATGTATGTATAAGGTATATAAATATACATGCACACACGCATGTATGTATGTAAAAGCATATTTCTAGTTCAGTGTGACCTAGCGCAAAGGGAAGGTGTTGGCACACTGGATTAAGCTTTATGCAATTATCGTATTGCATAAATACATATGCAATATGTATTTTCATGCAATGGTCTTCCAAAAGCAAAACCCCCAAATCTTTGAAATCAAATAGTACACCAAGCTATGCTGCTGACAATTTCCCAGTGAACCATAGAGAAAGTTGTATTATTATTTTTGTGAAGGCATGTAGCTCTACAAAATGTGAAATTACAAAATTGCTGTTCTACAGAAAACCAACTGCCTTGCAAATGTGTGTTTAGCTAAGATCTGGGAAATATTAAAATAAACATTTGCAATGAATGCTCTCCTTTTATCAGACATTTTCAGTTTGGAAGTGGGGACATGACCAGTGCTCTTTTCCCAAATTATTATAAAGCAAATATCTAAGGAAAAAACCCCGAAACTGTCACTGAAATTGTTCACCTGAAATTAAAAGGCCGCTGAAGAAATAGTCAAGGAGTCAAAAGTGTGTAAGTTGTCAGAGAAATGTGAAGACTGATAACAGTCATAGTTATATTAAGGTTTGCTACATACCTCTCAGTTAACATACATATCCCAAGAAGTTTACTGCGATTCATATTTGCAGCAAGGAAAGTGAATGAGAATGGATACCTGATCAAAATATTTGAGGACCAACGGAAAACAGAAAAGTGCAACTAACCAACTGACCAAACAACCACACATCCCCAAACCCCGAAAGAACAAAATAAGACAAGAAATGTCTGAAGATGGTGCAAAAGGGTTCATTGTGGACCTGACAATGACATCTTCACAGAGGACGGCTTGTATGAAAAGTTAATTTGAAAAGTTAATCTTCCACTGACAGAAAAATGGAGCAGCTGGAATTTAGAAAGACCAGGCACTGCTGTCATAGGCAGCCATCTCACACAGACTCTTCACGACGATTAACTTCTCTGTTCATGTAGGAAAAATTTATAGGAAAGTCAATAGTAAATTTCATCATATTAGTCACTGAAAAATCAGCCCAGAGTAGCCACAAGATGTCATTGTGGGCCTACAGTGATAAAACACTGTCAAAGTTGTAAAAAAGTAAGTAAATAAATTGGAAACCACAGATAATTTTCTATTTCATATATTAATCTAAAATAAAACTACAAATAAGTATTTTATCATAAATATATTTTGCAACATTTTCTGTAGTTTTTGTCTGGTCACTTTGGAATACAGGAAATTTAAATACACAGGTTCTTTATATCAGCACTTCGACACTGTCAGCCTTCTGAAAAGCATTCCCTGCTGGGGTAAAAGTTATTTTGGATGAGATCGAACATATGCATATATGAGGTAAAACAAACAAATAAATAAAACACTGCGGAAAAAAAAGAATAAGGAAAGCAAAGAAAAGCTATGGCTGCTTAGGAATTTTAGAACATTCTTTTCATGCAGTCTTGAACTGTAGTTATTCCTTCTGAAATTATCCCCACATAGTGAAAATTATGACAAGTTTTATATTGTAAGCAGTTCTTGAAAGCAGAGATTTACCTTCCTCATGAATTCCTCATGAATATGAGGAAGTAATAAAGACAATTTTTTATGACTCACGTATGATTTTCTTCTGAAATATGAACATTAAGAAATATAATGGAGATTACTTTTGGTACAGTAAGATAAATTTTTTAGACCCAATTGCTTTTAGTTGAACTCCCAAACCAATTTAATACTGAGCCAAAAGATTTGCAAGGAAGCTTAGACTCTGTGACGGATATTGAATAGGTCATAATACAGTTTAAGTGTTACAATATTTAAATTTAACATTTTGATATCTCACCAGTTAGAAAATTTCCAAGATCCCCCTACAGTGTTTGGGAATGTGAGGTATGTGGGTATTCAGGGTTTCGCACTAACTGATGAATCACTGAAACATACATAAAATGCCAGTAAGAAAGTCTCTGCATCTTGCAGAGGGTGAAGTGCCTAGTTCCATGCCTCAGGAAGGTACCTTCACTCTCCTGAAGCTCACAGCTATTAGTGTGGGTTAGTATTCTTCAAATTTTTATAATGAAGTTCACTATTAAGAAATGCGATGGAATAATGCTGGAGGAAAAAAAAAAAAAAACCAAAACTAACCCAAACCAAAACCATCTTACACTGTCTACATTTAGTATATTTATTTAAAAATGGAACCTGGACAACACATTGATCTATAGTGAGCTGTGCTCAAAATCCACAACTAGGATGAATAGAGAAAGTAATAATTCTCTGGAGAGGCTGCAGCATTGCTCTTCTGAGAATCTGGATTCTATGAAAAATCGTGATATTTCAGAATTTTCCATTCAAAAATGAAAAATACAACCTTTCCTATTAAAAAATGAATGCAGTGTCAGGTTGTCTTTTTTATTCTGATATCACAGACACTTCTGACCTAATTACTGTGCATGACCTTGGTGGTTTTCCTAAGTTAGCCCATGTTCTGTTAATTAATGACCTAGGCTTCCATTACATCTTAAAGATATTTACAGTCATGGAATGATCCCCAGGTTCTGTGATCTGACTTCCAGTATGGTGATTCAGACATTTTATGAACCTTAAACCGGATTATTTTGGCTTTGTGAAACAGAAATACTATTGTGGAAGGAAAAATGGAAGTAATGATTTTGTTACTCACAATAACAGAATTCCCCCGGCACTGATAGGATTAAGATAGTATTATTGTTGTTTCTTCCTGAACATATGTAGTAGAAATGACACCCAGAGAGTGACAAATGGTTTTAGCACTATTATAAGGAATTTCTCTGCTTTCACTGCAAAGAGTTGTTTCATGCTTTTTGGACAAATGTTTTGCAACAGCTAATGATTCTCAAGTATGACAGATCTTACTTTTCTTAGTCATCTGGCAATAAGGTGCACAAAAAAAATTTAGAAACAATGTGAATCAAAGCTATAGCCTTACAGTTAGAATGCATACATATTTTTACAGTGATGTATGAAAGAGAATCTAGCCATTGGAAATTTTTATTAAATTTTGCCAAGGTATCTTTCAGACTCTAGAGGAAAATCAGTTCTTACTTCGTCTATGCTTTTATTTTATTGCTCTGGTTATGTCCAAATTTATCAACAAAAAGTTTATACTGCAGTGGGAACACAGCTGGGACCTTACAGCCAAATCTATGTTAAGTTTTGGCCTAGAGGATGAGGATTTGTAAACCTATGTATGTTCGGAATGTGATAGATTGAAGAATAATGAAGTCATCAGCAGACAGCAGTGATTTCATAGAAAACTATCTGAAAAAACTGTAGGGAGAGGAATGTTCATATAACAACCTCAAAGGGACTGTTGTTCTGGTAGGAACTCCTGTGGCTAAGATGATGAGACGTGGGGTGGTGGCAGACACTGATGTTGTGCCAGCTGAGATGTTTAAAGCAATGCTGTTGAGAGGATTGTTTTGTTGACAGACTGTCTCAACACAGTCTTCTGCACTAGAAAAATGCAGTGAGTGAAAAAGGCAGATAATGTCTTTGAACTATTTTTCAATGTGAAGACAACATGTATAAAGCTAGTGATTGCTTAGTAATAATTCATATGATGGATCAGGGGAAAAGTCTTTCTGAGAACCTGAACTGCTGCTAAACTAAGGAAAGCTAGTAATGAAGTGATGGCGAGTGAAAATCTGTGCATCAGTTAATGTGAAGATCAATACTGGAAGAAATACAACAAGAATTTTCTGTGAGAAAAATATGTCAAGTGATTATGACCGGTCATCCATCACATAGGGATAGGAATATTAATTGTTAAGGAGGTTTTGGTAATGACCTTCTTCTACCAAAACCAGGAATATTCTCTTGAATGCTGAATGAGTTAAGATTTGGTACCCTATGCAATGTTTTAAGTTGCTCCCCTTGTAGAAAAGATGAAAGCTTTTGGCTGAGATTCCTGGATTATGGTGAGACATGAGATACATTAGTCGGTTAATGTTTTAATGAAATAATAAATAAAAACAGGGAAGTGGAAGCTAAAGTAGAGAGAAGCTTTAGCCTGACATCACATGACCAAGGTCATGACAATGCATAAAACACTGATTCAGTGCAAGTGGTTACTAACCTTCTGATGGAAACAAGATGCTTTCTGCTCCTTGGTGTGGATTTCCATAATACACGTCAATTGCATCCACTGCCTGGATCAGTCATCCTTCTTATACTCCCCAAGCTCAATTTTATTTGAAAAGTTTGCAAATGAAGCTCAGCTATATGAAATGAAATTCCTGATTGTTAAGGAACTTTCCAACACTTTTTCTGCTACAACATTGAACACTTTGCCCCCACGCCCTTCCCATCAAGTTTCTGCAGAACTGAAACTGATAATCTGTCAGCTCTAATCACAAATTGCTACTTGAGCAAGGAAGACCAGTTTGGACACATTATGCTGCAGTGGACTTGCAAAAAAATTTAAATATGTATCCCTGAATTGTTCATAGAATTTGAGGGAATGATTTAAAAAATTGTTTCAGTTCACGCTCTCTCTGGCTTCATTTGATTTGACACAGAAGCACATATAGGGCAGGGAGCATGATGGGACCTATATGTTGAATCAATGTTTTATGTTTTGTCACTAAGTACTGTTTCATCACGGGTACTGCTGACACCTAAATTACCATGTTTTGGTTTTCTCTGTGATTAACTAGCTTAATTAGTACTACATTTATCTGAAGCAAATTTCAACACTGTGTTTCCTATTCTTTCCTTTTGTGTAGTAAGTGGTTTTCTTACTTCTGTTCTCAAAGTATGAATTAATAACTTTATTTGAAAAATGCATTTTTACTGATATAGTTCTATGATGTATCTAAATAGTAAAACAATCATTGTCAGTATTTTAACATATGTAACACTGTTCTCCATTCTGCTTTAACTGTTTTCAGCTGGGGCTACAGAGCAGTACAGAGACCCCAGGTTTTTCTCTATATGATTTAGAAAAAATTAAATCAAGTCAGATAAAATTTCACTCAAAAAGTTGAAGCAAAGATCAAAAAGGATTTTTCACTGCCGAGAAACTTTCAAAAAATAGATCAGTTTCCCTCCTGGCTCCTTGCCCTGTTTTGTTTCTTTTGGTTTCTCTTCTGTGTTAAACTGATCAGTTGGTGGTTCTCTGTTAATGTGCTTTTGTAATAGGAGTGATAATTAACTCAAACCAAAATTTTCATCCCGATAGCTTTATTTCAAAATACGCAAGCAATACCAGGTCTTCCCCGTGGAAAGTTCTTTCCATAGAAACCCCATTGCTTACAAATGAAACCTTGTCATAGTTCTTTGTACTTTGTATCAAAGTCCCAGAATCTTCCTGAACACTCTTTTCTGGGATAGAACATCAGGGATAGTCTTCTTCTGTGATCCATCATGTAAACTTAATCTGCACTCTTCGTACAACGTTCATATGTTTGTGTAAAAATCAGAGATACCTTCTGTTAAATATCTCTACCTGGGATGGAAACACCATGTTAACAACAAATGTGTAAAGATGGATATGGAATTAATAATGTAACATTAAAAAAAATGAATTTTTCCCTAATTGACCAGTTGCAGCATCAATAGGAAACAGTAATAGTAATAACATAAAATATGGGATTTACATAGCACCAAAAAAGGTATAAAGACATACACAAATTCTATTTTACAATCAAGTATAAAGGCAACAATTTTGCTTGATTCCAGAATAGAATTTTAGTTTCTCACGCTTCATTTCGTGGAGAGTCTGGAGTGAGCGGCATGATGGAGAAAGGGAGAAATTAATGCAATACAGAGGGAAAGGAGGGTAATCAGTTATGTAAGGACAGCGACTTTTTGTTGGAAATATAGTTGTTAGGGTTAAATAATTGCCTGTGGAAGCGGTCACTCTTCCTCCTTCATCCATTCTAGAAACACTTAAAGCTCATTTCACCATTCCAGTGCTTTGCTCTTGACTACATTGTGTCACTCAGTTAGATAAGCTAGCATTACTAACAGAAATATTATGCTAATCCCTAGTGAGTTTCAGTATACATGAGTGTCTGTATATTTAATGTGAAAATTTATCTTCTGCAAAATATGAATACTAATAATTTGTCTCAGACCAAGACCTTACTGTCCAGACCCATAGTCAAAGCTGTAAATAATCTTTCATCTCTCTGAAGAAAATGCAGGTAAAATGAAAGTCTTATATTCTGGTTTTACATCCTCATACTAGTCAGAATCCGAATCCTTTACATTAAAAAAACCCAAGATTACAGTACTGGCATTTTGAACTTCTCCCTCATAATCTTACTTGTATATACCTTTAAGACCTGTTTTTATCATGTCGAATGATGAAGTGTCATTGGTTAGTTAGTATAACAGCAAAATGAATGTGCTTGATGAAAAAAAAAGTCAGTATTTTAATACGTTATTGAAGAAAAATAAATTCAATGTATAGAATTCATATAAAAAGAGTTGTCTACTTCAGGATTCCAGCAGACTAATCTGTCAATAAAAATTAAAAACAAAGATAGCAATATGTAAGAAGTACTGTAGTATTCAGGAAATTTAAACCTCTTATTTCTGTAATATTAATTTAAGTTTGTGGTATAATATTTTTACGTATGTATTGATACTGATAAGGTGTTTTTTACACAAGTATTATAAGAATAAACTGAGCTGATACGAGGTCACTCACATGAAGTAAAAAGCAGTAACCAAAAAATAAAGTCCCTTGTGATTTAGAAGGAAAAAAATAGTTATAGTCTCTGGAGTTCCCCAGCGTGGTGAGGATTTTGCTAGTGTTTGAATATGTACATAGCAAATGACAGCCCTGGTGTTCTTAGTTATGTTCTAAGCAGAAATGACATGCAAAAGCACTGGGTGGAGGGAGAAAAACAGAAAATAGAAGTGACTCATGGAAGGTCAATGGCCCAGTCATGCATGGGGTGAAGGTCTGTGCCTCTGTGCCGTGGCGTTTCTGCACAGTTTGCCTAGTCTTATATTACATTGTTTAGAAGAAATATGTAGAGGGTAGAAAGAGAAAACAGAAGACCCAGGAAAACTGGATGAATTATTTCATTAGTCCACCTGCTACACCATTTTCAATACAGCTTGTCAAGTTGGCATCATCTAGTGCATATGAAAGACGGATTGATTGTTTTCCCCCATAAAGTATAATATATCAGCTGGTAGAAAAGTGTAGAATACATATTTCCTTCAGCATTGCTATATCTGAATTAGCCAGAGATATTGCATTATACATGGAGATTAGTCCAGAGCTGAATTCAGCAGAAATGGAGAAAGAAGCCATAGAATTTTAAGTAGTTCTGAGATACTGCATCCTGTGTGGCTGCTGTGAAGATTTGTTCTTTGTAATGAATAATGCATAGAGTATGATTTCTTTCAAGGGAATAACAGGCTATCTAATGAAGACTTTGAAGGGAGTTACAATTTACCTGTCTGAAGTGAACCAAAAACAAAAAACCTGCTAGATAGCTGATTATCAAAAAAATAGAGTCAAACCTAGCAAAAGTATAAAGCGGCTTATTTGTTCTCTTAGCTTCCAGTTATTCTGGAATAACTTTTTTCTTTCTGAAGATGCTGCATTAAAAATTTGACATTTTCCATGTTAAACAAAAAGCAGTCTGCACCTCACTAGATCAACGTAATTTTTTCTTTCTATATTGAACTAAAAAGATGAATGACAAGGTGTCATAGTATGCCACTAAAAGCTAAGTTCCGAATGCTACCCACCAGCAATACAGAGACCTGGAATATTTACATTGTGCAATTTTTTTTTCGCTTTGCCTTTTACGTCTTCATTAACTTTCGAATCAGGGGAGACTTTGCTTAAGCGTATCTATTGTTACATATTACATTTGACACTTGTAATTATGTCTGGAATGCATGGATGGCATGCATCCCTGGCAAAATAACAAAATGTCAGGAAAGGAAAAATTAAGAGGAATCAACGTGTCTGTTGAGTTTAATGTGAAGACTTTATTCATCTGTAAAGTGCTGAAGGCTCTTCAGTGACTTCATTGTGTGTGCATGTCATAGCTGTAGAGAAGGAAATGCAGTCTATAATAGCAGTCAGTCTCTAAAGATTTCCGAAAATATGAGCATAATTAATGAATGGTCTAGAAGGCTGAAAGACTATTGGCTGGCGTGGTATCGGCACAAATACTGATCTTACTGAATTAGCAGTGCTGGATGTCAGGTACTTCAATATAAAAATTATGACTTGTTTTGTTTTCGTAACTAAGATGGTAAGAAGCAAGTATGCATTGCCTTGAAATGACACCAGAAATGTATGGTAAATGAGTGATAAAACAGAACGGTCAAATGCTCAAAAGCCATACTTTATGTCCTCTTTTTCTTGTTGCAAGTGCACTGCATTGTGTGATCTGATTATGCTACTAATTAGATCAATGTACAGCAGAAATCCATGGAAATCCATGGAAATTGCTGGGGGGAAGCTCAAAGTCAGACTTATAATATTCAAATGAAGAGACAAAAAATAATCCAGATT
Organism: Buceros rhinoceros silvestris; assembly: GCF_000710305.1. NCBI lineage: Eukaryota > Metazoa > Chordata > Aves > Bucerotiformes > Bucerotidae > Buceros > Buceros rhinoceros. Next base: position 24,007 of record NW_010423727.1, read on the forward strand.
ATTTCCTTTAGAAGCACCCTCTCAACTCTGAAGAGTTCAAAAGGAAACAACTTCATCACTCGCTCTCTGCACTCTGTCTCTGCATGTTTTAAAAAAGTTTACTTTGTACTCCAATTGGTTTGAAGAAACCTGGTGATTGCTTGGTTTGCCAGCACACAGAATATTCTGCCCACAGTAATGGCTTTGCTAAAGTGCCAAGGAAGGAATCCAGTTCTTACCCAACTTCAACTGCTTTTGTCAGACCTGTAGTCAAATAATCTGGAGTTATGATTAAACACTACGGTTAAACATTATTGTAGAACCCTGGCTTTGGAAAGTTGCTAAATTTCTTACTTTACAAGGAAGCATTTCCTGGATCATCATTTCTATGTGAAATTTAGTTAAACTGTGCAAAAATCAACCTTAGCATCCTTCCTCAACTACATTTAATTAAGTACTGGAAAATAACAGTAAATGGTCAGAAGCCATTTTCCAAATGATCATTTAAAAAACCCCACTATTTTTAGTCCAACACAGCCTTTCATTTCAAGATTAAGAAAAATGTTAGCTTCATACTGTTAACAGAAAAATACGGAGTTATCGTAACTGATTATAAGAAAGATTCTGCGGCAATGACATTAAAGGACTGTTCCAGCATTTTTCTGTGGTCTTCTGTAACAGCTTCAGGCAGAATCAGTTCTTCACATTGTAGAGCTGTTCAAATAAGTTTGATTTTTTTAAAATTGGAAAATTACCCTTTGCTCTTCTGTAAAAAACAGGTTCTGTGACTAATGTTCTTCATGTAGTGTATACAGTACATCTTTCTACTCTGTGGGTAGCACGAAGCATTTACAGAAAATCATCATCAAAGGAAAAGTAGGACTTAGAAGTTATGATTGTTTGTCTGCAGCTGTAGAATGTTAGGGAGAAACACAGCTTTAGAGGAAGGGACAGGAGACGCACTGAGATGAAACACTCAAGCATCAGTGTATGTAATAATGACATATATGTTTCTATGTACCTATATATATATACACACATGTACACATGCTTGTGCACTACTATTAACTCTTCCTTAAGTGATTACTTGCACCACCACAAAGAAAAGCAGTACCAAACAACTCAAGTAATTTTGTTAGGAAAAGATTTACAACATATGAGATAAACTCTTGTTCTTTCTTTAAACTTTCGCTTTCTGCAGACTGCAAATGGTCACAAAAGGTATACATTTAAAATCCTTATGTAAAGCGATGTTAATTCGAAAGCTTTATGTAGTAAAAAACCATAATTAAATGTATACAGCAGATCTGAAATTAACTGATAAATATAACTGGCTCTGAAGTCCTCCTTTTTCCTTGATCTTATGGGATATTGGACGGTGGATTATTCACAAGATTAAAGCTATGGAATAAGAATGATTTAGAAAAATGTAGCTAATAAAGAGTTGCTCATTTTTACCAGATATATGTATTAATATTTGCCCTCAACTTGTGCTTTTTCATTTGATTTTATATGTTTTCTTAAAAGACAAACTACTATACCTATGTCAAAGCTGTTCACTGTCATGATAACATGCCTTTATGTAGGGATATTTTAGTGGGCCTGCTGTTACACTCTTCCCTCTCCGTGTTAATTAGTGTGCATATCCCTTTTCATCTAAGTATAGCTTAGTCTTTTCTAAAAGGGGTGTATGAGTTGAACACCTCAGAGGTGCAGTTTCAAGCTGGGATACTGAATGTGGCAATGCAGTATGTAATACAGGCCATCAACTGTGAATTTACTGTTATGTTCATTGTCAAGCAGTGATAACCAACAGGGCAGGAAAGGTGGTGTTTTAAAAATACTCACTTGCCACCCAAGAATGTTCAGTGCCACCAAGAAGTGTTCAGTCTTGATATCAATAGCCACTGAAACTGGTGGTAGATTTAATGAACTTCAGATAAATTCCCTCTAAAATTAGAGGAGTAAAAACATCAGTGTTATCAGTGCTGTAATGTCAGACAAGTTGGTGCTTGCTAGACTCCGGCAGTAACTGCACCTCATGAAGCATAACCATGGTCTTGGATCATGGCAAACACTTGAGGAGTTTACAGTCTTCAAGTTATGTCTCCAACAGGCTTCCTTTGATTGATAAAGTGTTAAAGTGTGTGCCTCTTAACAAGGCACTAGCTCAAAATCACGTTCCATGGGACATTATAAAACTTGTATGGTTTCTATCTCAGCTTTTAAATAGGGATAAAAAATAATACAGTAAATTACATTCATATCCCAGCTTTGATGTTCGCATTTCATTCCTGTCACAAGGTGCTGGGCTATGAACTTCTCTTTCTTACTCCTGCAGGACTCTGCATCCCATACCACCCTTCTGACTCTGTTACTCCATCCTTCTGTAGATCATCCATTTTAAAATCACGGGTTCTACAGAAACTGCTCTCATAAATATTTTAAGAAATGTTTATTGTGAGTATATATACAGTAATTAGTGTCATAGAAAGATCCCTTACTTTCTTCTCCCTTATTAGATGGGACTATCCACTCATCATCCTGGAAAGTCATGAGGTACAGAAACAAGACAAATCATTGGGACAGAGGCTGTTTTACAGCCATCTTTGATGTATATAAAGAAATTAAAGGTCTATTTGTCTGCAGTATTGGTCTGCACATTTGCTCATACAATGTATAGGCTGCTGTTATGTATTTATTTTGTTTCAGAATATTGCTGCTGGGACTTACTGCAAGGCAGACTGTTTACAAGTTTTGAATCATTTTATATGGTCAGTGATAATAAGCTGCAACTGATGTCAACAAATGATAATATTCTTAACTAAATATATCAGTGGATTACTGGATGCATTACCAGATGCATGTACATATAAAGAATTATTAATTTATATATATATAAAAAAACCCCATGATAATAAACCCCCACATCTTTACCGCTTTCCACCTTTACCAGCAGTACAAATACTTGTCCAGAGTTTTCTTTAGGCTCTTTGGTTTTGAGGTCCATTGTAACTTCAGTTTAGCTTTTAGCACTAAAAAATAAGGTACAGTGGGAAGTAGTTTAATCCTGTGTGCTTCCATCTATTTCTATGAATATGAACACAATATATTATCAGCAAACATATTACAGAAATTTGCATATTGGAATGAATGCATTTTGCTTACTTTCTAAACCACTCAGAATGGTAAGTTCAAAATTTGTAGTGGATAATTTAAAATTCTTGCAGTTTTAATGTAATAAATAATGTAGTAAAATTTATAACAGTTTACGTTGTTTCTTGTTTTAGAACTACTGTGGGGTTTTTACGTAGCTTTCTGTGGCCTTTCCATGATGTGTTAATTAACGCACAATAAGAAAACTGAAAATATGTGGGAGATTAAGCCTGGTCTTGAATAGAGCAAGGCTTCCTCTGCAGCTCTAACTGTTCTCATAGCAGTAGCTACAGATGCAAGTCTTCAGAACTATAGCAAATATGTTTTCAACTCAAACATAGCAAATGTTTGCAGGATTTTATATGAGTGGAAGGAACTATTTTATTCTGATTAGCTGAAGCACTATCAGCATTCACATCATGTGCCTTTGAGTTTAAAATTCCGTTTTGCAAACATAACCAATGTGCGGAATTTCAAAGGCAGCAATATTGTTCCTGTATACCGTGTTTTTAAGAAATGTGAATGATTTCTACTCTTCAAAAAGATATTGAAAAATAGTGCACTATGGTGCTTTAAACAATCAAATTGCAGATATAAATAGGCATAACAGTACAACACTGGACATATAATTCTAGATCACTAGTCTTGCTTACAGACTGTCACAGTTTATTTTACCTACCTGTGCCTTTGTGGCATTCATTTTATTCAGTTAACAGCTCAGACACAGACTGAATCTCAAGGCTCTCAACCTATGGCACACATATTGTATGGATATTGTACGAGTATTGTATGACTTTCCTTATTTAACCATTCTCTCTGTTTCCTATTTACATTTACATTTATTCCTGTTTACGTGCTGCACCTGACTTAGCCAGGCTCTATTTTCGCAGATACCTGTGTGCTACAAAGACAAGAATGGAAAGCAGTTTCAACTTTCTGACTCTATTTCCTTATTTCGTGAAATTTACATCAGACTATTTTAAAGTTGATTGAGTAACTATGAATGATGCTCAAATCTTTGCTGCGAATAGAGAAAAAGTCAGTTACATAATCAACAGACATAGACTAAGAATTTGCTACTGTGATGATTCCCAACATCATGTGAAATGATTTTATTCAAAATATAAACCAAACCCTGTGTTTTCGTGTTGACTAGCAGTATCTGCAAATTTGAGTTGAAATTGATGAGCTTTGTTTGGGTGAGCTCTCCCTCCTTTCCTTCCCTAAGGAAACAATTTTATTGAGTTAGAATGCTATTCACACATTTACAAAATGCAAGGTATCAGTTTTCCTTTATGAATTTCTTAAAAGAAAAAATCAATCTACATTTCATATAAAGACTTTTTTTAAAAAAATTGAAAAGGAAAGGAAACATTGGATGAGAGACAACTTCTGGTCCATCCCAAATTGGTTTGTTTTTTATTTCTAATGGAGAAAATCATAGAAGCAATTCTCTTCATTTTGAGTCAATTTTCCACCTGATCAATGAAATGAACAGTCAGTTTTTTACATAGCACCCTTCTATGCCAGATGTCAATCTGCCAATAAGGTCCTAATGCTGTTTAAACAAAGCCGGTTTTGTTTAATTGCTGGCAGCTGAGCCAGTGAGTAGCAATGATGGGAACTGGAATTGGCTGTTCCCTGGAAAATGTAACAGAGTGACTGACCAGGGACTTAGATAACTACATAAATGCACCATATTTGCATCATTAATTTTTAATGTGCAGCATTTCAGATAAAAATTCGTTATTTCTATGACTCATGAATAAAAATTTATGGCTAGTTTAGTTGTGGTCAGCAAGAAACTGTTCTTCCTGAATAAGAAATAGTAAGTGTGAATACATAATCAAAGGCAGCTTACAGTACTGTGATTTTCTAGAAAAGCAGCCAGACTGGTATAGCTGCCAGTGGCAAACCCATTTTATTTTATTTAATAAGCATTTAGTTGTTGGATCAGGCCCAGTATTACAGAACATTGGATTTTGCCAGACATGTTTCTTAGTCATAAAATAAAGACAGAAACTCCAGGACCACTTAAAGTTTACTAATTAGATGGTGAGCAACCAAGCAGATGTGGTCCACATACTTGTTGCAGAGCATTTGGTATGCTGAGTAAGGGCAATTAAAACTCTGTCAAGTGATGTACAAAATTATAACAGAAATTTATAAAAAATAAGCATAAAAGCAATTCCTCCAGAGGAGTTGATGGTGGGAATGGCTCATACTCTCTAAGCATCATACTCTCTAAGATTTCTTCCATTTCAAGTTTAAGATTTGGGACTACATTCAACTACAGCCAGGTGGTAAATACTTCTGGCAGCACTTATTTGAGTTCATAACTCAAGTGTGACCACATAACTGACAACAGCTAATGGAAAATGGCTTGGGATCCCCCAAAACATTCTTAACTACTTTAACTTAGATTGTAGAAGTCTGTGGCACTCTGCTATCTCATATAGAGGGCAATTGTAGAGCAAGTCAAGGAAGGCAGACAACGGTCTCAGAGACTGGTGTAGGTGAAAAAGGCTCTCAGATGCTCATATCTTACAAGGCAAGCAGAGCAATTCTCCTGGTGGATGGATTTCACCTGAGTGCTCAGAAGAGCCTTCCAGCTGGCATGAATGATTGTCCTGGTTTGAGTTAGAACAGAACAGATCTGTTCAGTAGTTTTAGTTTTCGGCTAAGCCTCTGCTAAGTGACTGCACTTTCTGAAGTTAACAGGATATTTTTGAGGACATCATCTACTTCTAGAAGTGATAACACTTGATGTTTACAGTTACTACCAGGAATTGGTCTGAAGAAAGGCTCTTGCTTATACTTGCTCCTGTGCAGACCAAGATCACTGCAAAATCCTGTGTACCACGGTGGGGGTGCAGTAAGTGAGAGGCTGCACCTGCGGGGAGGAGCGGACAGGACAGGTGACCCTAAACTGACCAACAAGGTGTTCCATCCCATAAACATCATATTCAGTATAAAGCTGAGGGATCACAGGGGTCAAGCTCGCTTCTTCAATGGTTGGTGTCAGAGGAGGACTTGTCCATTCTGCCTTTGATCCCAGTCTGTTCATTCCTGAATCCAATTCCCATCTGCTGCTCCCCAGTGCCTGTCCAGAGCATCAGTGGTGATAAGGTCACTTATCACTCTCTACAACTATCTGAAAGGAGATTGTAGAGAGGTGGAGGTTGGACTCTTCTCCCATGTGACAAGTGATGGTATGAGGGAAATGGCCTTAAATTGCACTAGGGGAAGTTGAGGTTGAATATTAGGAAAAAATTCTTCTCAGAGAGGGTTGTCAAGCACTGGAACGGGCTGCCCAGGGAAGTGGTTGAGTCAGCATCTCTGGAGGTATTTAAAAGATATGTAGATGTGGCATTTAGAGATGATACTAGGACTCTTTTCCAATCTAAATGATGTTTCTACTCTTGTAGAAACAGGGGACCAAACCGTCACATGCCACATGAAATTGAAACACAGATTTATAACTTTGCACTAATTTTTTTATCCTCTAGTCTCTATTTCTTTCCATATGATTCATAACATTTTATTTTCTTGCTTTTCTGATGTTGAAGAAGTGAAGCAAACTTTTGTGTAGCCTATTCTCTACCAATATAAAAAGTATGTCTAATTTATAACTCATTTGAGTTTTGATCATAACGCATACACTAAGATGGTTTAGCAGCATCACATTTTCAAGTTATAAAGAATTGACTATTGTATTATTTCAGGTCATACTACATTAAATTGGTTCTGGAAGATGTGGGAATATTTTATTTTTGGAATGACAATGCTTCTGTTTTATTAATGTTTATGCAGCTGCTGCTGCTGACATTACTGTTAACAAGTAATACAAATAAGAGGAATAATACGTTAGTTGTGTTATTTATATTGTTTGTAAAATCCAAATAACATTGGAACTTTTCAATGGATGCACATAGACAGGAGGCAAGCTATTTCAGAGTTGCTGTAGAATTCAAATGGTTTTGAGTACTGTATTTAGTAGCAAGCTAAGATTTTAAATGTAATATATAGTGTTTCTGCAGAGTTTGTTTCTACAGGAGATTTTCAAGTGAAATATTGTGACTTCTTTAATATCAGAAAATACTGCAAAGACTTTTAGGGTTTGATGGGTTTACTAAAAGCAGATAGCGCTATGGGGAATGTGACATACTTCTGCATCACAAAAACCTTCTACATGTGCAGAGTATCACAGGATAATCAAAGCAATGACAGTAAGTCAGACACTACTGAACACAAGATAACAAATTAGGCTAATAAAAATCTGAGGTATGCCAACTTCTGCGGAAAAAATAAAATCTATCCTGCTACTGCATCTCTCCCTTTAATCACTGAAGAAAGTACATGCAGCACTCATGTGGAATGTTTGCCCAGCCCTGGATTTCAATCTTTCCCCTTTAGCCACAACTGCAGCTGAGGTCACAGTTTGTCTCAGAACAGCATATGGTATAATAGGTTTTATAAAAGCTTGGGATGGATGCACGTTAAATTGTGAAATGTACTTTAGTATTTCCTATTAGAAATCCAGACAAGATCACCCTTTTCTTTCAGTTCCTCTGAGCTGTGTATGTATCTTGTCTTTCTTTTTCTTTCATTACTGCAGCAATGGTACTTGCAACTTCTTCCCCAGAATCCAGTCAGCACGCAGTGCATCTGTCTACATCGATACTGATGAGCGAGCTGCTTAACTACACTGCGCGTGAAAATCCAAGAAAACAAAATTACTTCTTTGATCTAAGTCACAATTACACAACTCCATTTCCCAAACAGATGATGGCTTTTAGTCTTATCACGCTCACGATACGTTATGTTTCTTCTGAAGCAGATTAACTCTGAGAAGTACCAGGGCTGCTTTCTTAGGCAGAACCATTGCTACACTCTTTGGTATTAAGACACTCTTTAGATAAACAAGAAGATAGTCTACATTCCCTGCTGTTCTTTAAGTAAAGTTTATGTTACTTAGAGCTCACAGCAACAAAAAGTGCCTAAAAACAGGTAAGCGCTGTCCTCCTGTATCAAAACATACTTTTCTTCCCCTTTGATTCTTGATCTTCTTTCCTCCTTTGGTTTACTACTGTTCTTTTAACCCAGGAGACCAATACCCAGCATGTGTGCTGCATCATCCAGCTGCGTCCATTGACTTCTGCAATCTCAGAAGGAATGACCTCCACCAGGTCATTCTGCTTCACATTTATCCATGGAAGAGAAGTAGAGTGCTCAGGGTCTCAACTAGCACTATATCTGGATAAAACAGAGTACTTGCTCCAAAAGGAAATATCACTATTGTCTGTATTTTCTTTCTTTCTCTTCGAAAATGTAGAATCAAGAAAAATTCAGTCTCCCTTCTAAGCAGTAGTTCTATCCTTTTTTGGTAGATCGTTTCAGTTTTACTACTGAGTAATAATTGTTTTTTGTAAATCCAGGCAGATTGTAAAAACAAAATTATAAGCTGTACAGCTGTACCCTATAATGCCCCCCTTCCTCTTAAAAAAAAAAAAAAAGAAAAAAACAAGAGCAGATTTATGTATTTTTAGCTTGGTCAAGACACAGGAATTCATGTCTGCTTGGAATGTTTTTATTGCTGTGTGCAAAGGTGCTCTGATACTAAGAGAAGCCTTATCAAATAAGCTGGCTGCTAGATGTGCTCGTTTTAAGAATCATGGACTTCACAGAAGGAATTTAGCAAATCTCTCCTAAATAGGTTAGTGTCTTACATGATGGTTTCACAATGAAAATACACTTCTGATAGGAAGTGGTCTAGGACCATGTCTCTTTCTATTACTTTGATTAATATAACTGTACATGCTCTCTTAATCTGTTTTTAATATTACTAAGCACTTACTTAAATTTATGGCATTTCCTTGCAGTTAATTTCTCAAAACTACTATTTACCAAGCATAAGAATTATCTATCACCTTGATGTGTTTATATCGGTTGTATTCAGAAGACCCTAAACATCTCAGACAGGTCAAATATCGGTATTTAATTCACTTTTCATCTCCTACTTAATATGTTATCAGCCATCAGACAGTCCAAGTCTGATAGCCCCATATAGCTGCCATATAACTTGACTGGTATGCCTAGAGTGATATCTCTGGAATACAGTTCAGAAAAATTAACTGTATTACAATTCCAGGTACTGCTAAGTTTATGTTTTGAAATAGAGCTTGGAAGGCTTGTAGGTGGCCTATAATACACTGTAGGATTCAATGAAATAAAGCTGGTTGCACCTGCTGAAGGTATACGAGGCATTTGCTTTTCAGTTGTAAAATTCCTTGCTTTTTTTGCAGGAATATGAATTCTCTTAACACCATGCTTTGTTACTTCTACAATGTCGAAAAGCAGTATAGGCTCATCCTTGTTTAAAGAAATCATGCTAATATGATGCGAGTACTTTCATTCCAATATTAGTAAATGGCAAAGCCTTGAAAACACCAAACAGACTCCTCAGAGACCAACACCGCAACTCCTGTTGCTAGGAAACCAGTTTTATTTGTTTTCCTTCAAAATGGCTAAATCATTTTATGCCTGGCTTCAAAGGCAGCTGGGAAGATGGAAGTGGAAGGAAATGCATTTTAAAAGTCACGCCTCTTCCCCCCACTTCTTTCCAATATGAGGAAAACAGCAAGTTAATATGATTTGGTGGGATTTGGGGAGAATACACGAATAATTTAAGAACTATAGAGTCTGTGTGTGGGTGCGTTATGTGAAGCAGGGGTGGATATTTGGGTGAGCACACAGCAGAGGCATGGGACCTCCCTGGTTCCCATGGGGGTTCCTCTTGCAGCCCCTCTCATGCCACCTCCCTGCACCTGTTCCTTCCCCTGGGGTACCCCAGGCGCCTCTTCTTTTCTTCTTCTGTTCTTTTTCAACCACATTTTGGGGTTCTCTGGATCGTTCTTTTCTCTTTCAGCTTTCTTTGTCTCCTCAGCCCAGGTTGCCACAGGAGAGGATAGTGGGGAGGCAACTGTGGGCCCTCACCAGAGGCATGGGGAGGGCAGGGGCAGCAGGGCAGGAACAGAGATTCCTAGGGGTGAGGTTTGGGCCCGGCTTTCAGGCAAACCCCAGCTGCCTGGTGAAGAGAAATGTTGGTTACACTGGGTCATGGTTTAGGCCAGAGGGAGGGAAGGGGAAGATGGTTCCCCAGCAGTAGCCATGGGGGAGTGGGAGATGGTGAAAGGCCCCATGGCCACTCACTCACTCCCCCTCTCATCTGCCTTCTCCATAGTAAGCATCCAGGTCTTCAAACCTTCTTCATGTCAGGATTTTCCTTGCCCTGCTTCTAGCTTTCTCCTCTCTCCCATTTCCCTCCTATGTCTCTTCTAGCGAGCTCTGGCCTGCGTTGGACTTTGAGCTACAGGCAATGAAGGAGCTTCTCTCAGAGTGGATGGGAAGCTGGCTACCATTTGGCATCTGAATTGGAAAGAACTGAGAACCCAGCTGGCTTAATTCTTAAAGTTATTGAGTTAGCTGTTCTTGTCCAAGGAGAAAAAGCACCAGTATGAGCCTGCAGGAGAGTAAGAGGTTTGCTTCTCCCTCACCGCAGTGCTTCACACAGAAAGGGCTGCTCTCCATGTTCTCTCCTGGCGGGAACTGATGGGCTTGGGGTGGATGGTGAAGCTTTGTGTAAGCAAAAGCTTTTGACTTTCTTCCTCCCACTCACCCAGAAAAGGGACTCTGTAGGTTCTGATGTTTCTGTTGGAAATCCTTTTCCCCCTGAATTTCCTGTATGCCTGTTCATAAACAATTTAAAGTTCAAGAGTAGGATTTCTTTCTCTTTTTTAAAAAAATTCTGACTAAACCAATCTTGACTTGCTAAAACTAGCAAGCAACTGTTACTCAGGAGACTATTGCTCTTCTTAGCATGGAAGCCATCTTCCATGGTAGCTGTCAGCCACAAATATGCAAATAGAGTTCATTTTCCTTAATTTTAATGAATAGTGTTAGACTCTAATATAATTATTGAAATATCTACTTCTTACCCAAGCTTGCTGAACGTAGTAGTTGTACAGTTAATATAAACCTGGTTTGAATAATTTAACCCATTTTAACCAGACCCCTGAAAATTGAATATTATTCTTTTAAATATCTTCTAGTTGTTTTTTGAAGCAAGGCACAATCCTGTGTGGGTTTGTTGTTTTAAACTTCTGAAGCAGAAATGTGTGTGTTTTGTATACAACATGCATATAATCACTCGGATTATGTTGTGCCCCTGTAATTCCTTCATGGCACATTTGTTTGAAGAGCAATGGAAAAGCATAAGCCTTTCAAAAACTACAGAAAGGAAAGAGTTGTCTTTCTAAAAACGCAGTTTTAAGCAAAGTCAAAAAAGCTGATAAAGTTGTTCTTTATTGAGAACAAATTATTTCTTGGGAAAAAACCTACATTTTTCATATCTTCCCTTTTATCTGACACTTACATATCTGCAACCTGTACCCGTGTTAGCTACCACTGTTTTCAGTAGAACCAGTATCTTGATAGTGTACCTCCATGTACCTCCATACCTATATTACATGCACACACACATCATTCCCCTCCCTGTATAAACACGTATTGATCAACTCTTTCTTGCCACAAACTCATTCTTCAGAAATCATCTAGGTCTTTTTGTTACTCTTAGTTCATCTTATCCAGAAAACGTCGTGTCAGTTGGAGCATTAAGCCCTCTTAAACTTGGTGAGTATCTATATTTAAGCAGGTACTTCTATGTTTCTGTATCAATACATTAGCTTCATTTAAAAAAAAAAAAAAAGTTCTACAGTCTCTACACAGCTTGAACCCATCACTTTTAGCAAGTCTGCACTCAGAGAGAGAGACGTGGAGGGAAGGAAATGTGTGATGGTGTGTTTGTTCCTATCCACTGAGCTCAGCTGGTCGAGATTTGCTGTATTTCAACCTTAAACTGGATTTAAGTAGATTCACAGTTTTGATGGAAGGTGAAATAATTATTTATTTACAGTAATAAATGTAACTTACAGTAACATGGTAATAAGTGACATCCAATATTTTGCTTCCACAGATCTGGTTGCTTAGCAATTTAAAATGTTTCTATCAAATTCCTGAAAACACACGAGTCTTCAGAGGCAGAGGGGAAGACTATTGCAGGGTGACCTGTGGTCTTAGATTATATTCTCTGTTTTATTTAGGTAGTATTTGACCCTCAAATCCATATGGATCCCAAAGGGTCCTATCTCAGTATTAGCAGAGCAAGGTCTTTTTAGGACTTAGATGCAGCTAAATCAGTGTACCCATGTTGTGGGATGTACAAAAGCAAAACATCATCCAGTCCAGCTCATATAAACTGTCAGTCTGAGAGAGTGGGGAAAGGGCGAGCAACAGTGAAGACTGGTAGTTAATTCAGAGCTGAGGAATTCTTGTTGCCTGTTTTCAAAAGGCTCTGGTATGGTCTTTCATAATTCTGTGTCAGATGAGTGGAGTGGCTGCTGCGTCTGTAACCCAGGTGGATTTTGAAAACAGCAATGCTGTAAATCCATCGTTCTGGGGGATAAACCAATTAGTAAGAGGCTTTTCTCTTAGCAATGGTATGTGTTTAATTTCCCAAGTTAATGCATTTCAGGAGTTACTGTGTGCCACAGGGATCGTTTTCTGAATAATCTTGTATCGTTCTTGTTAATATCAGCATGGCTTAAGTGGGCACCCCAGGGGACAATCCAGGTTTAATTCTGTTACTTGCAGTTGCACTGTTTGTTGTTGTACTTTACAAAACAGGTTCCTCTGCAATCTTTGTTGCTATGGATTTTTGCTTGTATTTACTGAGTAGAGATAGGTGATTTTTTTGTCTAGTGTCTCAGCAGATTTCTTCCTGCTGTGTTTAGGGTTTTTTGGGGTGGGTTGATTCTGATAGCTTTCAAATCATGAGGAATTGTCTTGGTTTCCAAACTGTTTAACAATCTCCATGCTTGTTTATATATAGGAGTTAACTGAAGTAGGGTTCCTCTTCACAATTTTACAACAGAATTTATTTAGACTGACTTTGCACATTCTCTTCTGTCTGTGCCAAAATGGAATAGTGCATTAAGAAGTAACAGAAGTGAGGAACATTTCTGTTCTTTTCATGCACTGGATAGGCAAAATTTTCAATATCCCTTATTATTTATAACCTGACAATTCTAAAATCACTTAGTGAAAATTTAGAAGCAGCTGATAAGATAAAGTTCTGTAAAATGTGAAAAATCTAATATTTCTTGGTGGATGCATTGAGCAATTACTTAACTGCTGCTGCTTATTGCTAAGATGTCCATATACCTCCAAAAGGTGGGGTGAGAGGGAGAGTCCACTAAGAAAAAAACAACATATATTAAAGACAAAGCCTAAACAGATTGTTTCTCATTTCCCTCAAAATCCTTCCCTAAATGGTAAATCCTAGAGCTGAAAGTAACTGCATAAGAATATTTAGGGACAAATTGTTTATATGGTTACTATTAACATTTTCTGTCAGTGTTCTGTGATATTGAAGAATGAAATCCTAACACCTGTAACTGTCACTGCCTCTGCCTTCTAATAAAATACAATTCCTATAATGTAAATCGTGGGAAGCTTTAGAAGAAGGATGGGACATAGAAAGAAAATATAGGACATAAGCGGAGATGAACTTTATTATGCAGTAGTGGTAAAAGGAAAATAGTGTTTACTTGGATTGTTAGCATACAGTCTTGCAAATATTCCACCTAATTAAGACACATATTTTCACTGCAATGTTTCATGAGTATTTCCAGAAAATGAGATCTTGTTCTGCACAAATTCTTTCTTGTTCTGGACTGCTGTTACTTTTGTTTGTCTTCTTACAACTGTCATCTCACTTCTCTGCTATCTAAGACTGGTTGGCCAGCTTCATTTTTCCTTCAGGATTGCAAAAATTTTCAAGGAGTATAAATGAAAAGATTAAGGATTTATAGAGCTGTATTCTGTCTAAACAAGCCCTGGGCTTATAAACTAGGAAGTTAACAGTATTCTGCTTGTAGGCAGTACATCTAGTGTACTGTCTTCTGTCTTTGGTTTCCCTGAAGGAGAAAAAAGGCAAGACAACTGCTTATCATGGCAGTTTGGAATCCTTTAAAACAAACATCCTTCCTGAGTACATATATAGTGGTGGTGTCAGCAGCTTTTGTTTCCAAAATGTCAAGGGACAAGTTTTGGCCAAGCTTTTCAAACTAATTGGGTCAAGCTAGAGGCAGCAAGAGAATACGGACTCTGGCTTCACTTAGGTTGATGTGTTTTGATTTCACTGAGCCTGGAACGGAATGACAATAATGAAAGAACTGGGCACCAATTAAGTTTTTAAAAAGCTTAACAGTGTTCTTACATTCTCAGGTACATTAGCTATTAAAAATGTTTCAGATTGCCAGCAGAATGTCTTGCATGCTTGTGTGCAGCAGATTAATTATAATAGAACTAGCAGTGAAGTGAGACCATTTTCTGTCATCTTTTTTTCAGAGAAATTCCTTAATGATTAAAGTTGCCTCTGCTTATTTCCCAAGAAACAGGGAACAAATAGTCTGTGTGGTCTGTGATGTCTTTAGTCTGTAAAATCAAATCAATATGAAAAGGTTTTACCCTGGCTTGTGTTTAAATATACTGAAGATGCTAGGTTCCTCACAACAAACTAGAACCGGTGAAAACATTTTAATAAAAATACCTTCCTAGAGGTGAAGAATTTTCAGCAGCAACAAACCATTCTGTGAATTAGACTCAGGTACCAACTGTGGCAAAATATTTCCAAAATCAAAAAGAAACAAAAGAGTAAAAGATGTTGGTAGTTTCTAACTGGATCTTTTGATATCTTTGCTGTTTCGAAAAGACCTTTCAGTTCAGATTTTTTTAAAAAAATATTTTAGAGGGTAAAAAGAAAATCAATGGGTATATTCTCTAAAATCCAGAAAAGTTTAAATTTCTGAAAATTATGGTTGAAATTAAAAAAGAATTCTGAAGTTTTCTATTGTGCTCTGTAATATTAATCTTCTTAGACTTCTGCTACTGATTCCTTATATGTTACTCCTTTTTTTTTTTTTCCCAATCATTTTAAGTTCGGCATGAAATAATCTTTCAATTTCTGTTCCAACCCAAGTAGTGTGGGGGGCAGTTCTGTTGGAGAAATCTTTCCAGACTCTTCAATTTACTAGGAGAATTCAAAGTGGTGCTGGGAAATATTGAAGTTCTGAACCAGTGCTTAAAACTATTTATTTCACAGTTCACTAGATGTTAATTGAAACCCTTACTGATGTATAAGTAAAGAAATCAGACTTCAATATTATTTCATCATATTTGCTGTCTTTGCAGCCTCTGGAGTTTTGAACGATATTTGGTGAAATAGGAAGGTGATGATGAATTTCTTTTGAAAGGTGCAGTTACATCAGTGTCTCAATACCTGCTGAATTTGTCATAACTAACTTGGCTGTCATGTTTACTACAAATGGGTTCCAGAAATTAAGAACTTGCACAGCTTCTTGGATATCCTAAACTAGTTATGAAATTGAATAAAAATGTCCCTATGGTATCTTTAATCTCTTCAGAGGTTGGAAGCAGTCCAGCAAAAACCGATCACAAACCCCCTAACTTCTTGTTGAAAGAAGTCCCTTAACTGCTCCACTGGAGTGGTAATTTCACCTCAGGCACGGTAGACCTCTTCGGCAGCTTGCACAATTTGCACATACACTTTTACTTACAACCGCCTTGGTCTGTGGCTGAACATATTACTCATGTTGACTTTTAAAGTACTTGTTGCAACTGAGAACTGGTGAATTATACCCACACCAGTCTTTGCTACCCTCAGAACCATTCAATCTTTAAGTGCTTTATGGCTGCAGCATCTAGTCATGCAGTTATGCAGTCACCAATCATCGCATCATTTCACGTGTTAGTGATGGCTGCTATTCTTTGAAGGTATTTCATAACTTTTGTACCTGAAAATTTGGCTTTTGTTACATAAGTACAGTTGAAAACAAAATACTGCTGGGAGGAATGTGAAAGAGGTAGTTCAAGCAGAAAGCAGAATTTTAACTGTAGAAAGCATATACCAGAATTCAGCTGCAGGCAAATATGAGAAAGATAGACATGAACAGGAGAAAGTAGGCTTTGCAATCCATAATTTTTTTTTAATTTGAAAATAATTTGTTTTTCCATCCTATGGCTTGCTTTATTTTTATATACAAAGTAACCTTTTCTGCTTCAGGAAAATTCTGTGGGATGAGAGGACCTTTCACAGGTGCAAAATCAGCATAGTGACCTTATTCTCTGCTTTCATTTATGCTCTAGAAAACAGACATTTATAAAAAGCATCTAATTCTTAAGCATTCATGAAAGCATGTCTGTGAGGAAAAGTAATATCTCAGTGGGCTTCTGGAAGGAATATAGCATCTGTTATTTTCTGCTCTTCCACCTATACTCACTATCTAAGATGTTTTGCCTATCCATACAAATTTTGCATCTGTTTTATCTCCAGACCTCCACAGCGATGCCAGCAGAATACAAGACTGTCTTCAGAAGGATGAATTTGCAGCAAATGAAACCATTTCTGTCACTGAAACAACAATCAGCATTTTAGTGCATCAAATGATACAGAGAATGGTTTGACTTTAGTACTTTTAAGGTCGAATGAAATTGTCATAAAATAAAATCCTCACTTGGGGAAAAAGGAAGATGAGCTTGTCCAAGTCCCTCATCTTCGTAAATATTTTCAGTTCCTCCTAATACTTCACCCCCACACCGCAACAGAAGTGTGCTCTCTGCTTCCAAAACCATTCTCCCTATAGCTCCTGGTGCCAAGGAAATGACACTTGCACCTTCCTGTTCCGTCCTTTTTCTGTTCCCTCCTTTCTGGTATGCATTTATATTTTTATGTTCTAATCTACTGGAGCGAATTTATTCTCATTTTACATATTGCCCTGTAATAGTTTCCAGTATTGATGTGGTATTCCAGCAGACTGAGATTCCTACTGGAAATTCAGTTTAGAGACAGGCTAGCTGAAAGATGATAGGTTAAGGATAAAATATCCTCTCCCCCTCTTAACATAATGTCCAATTCCATTCCAGTGTCAAAGGAAAATGCATTTTCTGGTCATTAAATCATCAAGGAATGATGCCTGCTGTTTGGCATAGTACTGTTAAGAAAACTAAAAATATGTGTTTGTATATAAAGTCACTCAGAAACAGTACTTGAAATCATTGCTTTTATTATTTTGTGCAGGAAGCAAATGCCAGATAAAAACCTGATGCTGTGTTCATGATTTCCCCAGCACTAACAGAGTCAGGGATAACTTTTCGTCCTTGTAGACCAGTCATGCAGTGTTCAATTAATTCCTTTAGGGGTGGTGGTGGGGGCGGGGTGGGAAGAAACTTTAGCAGAAATTATTTTAAAACTAAATTGTAGAATTAGCCTAACTACTAATAACAGCTTAACTTCATAGCAATACAGACATTTGGAATAGCATTCTAGAAAGACTAGGAAAGTAATATTTTTGAAGAAGTGGGAAAATGAATTAAATAGCATTGTGAGGTAGAAGTTTGAGAGGCAATTTAGACTTTGAACAACTTGAATATGTAAATATGCATAAACACAGTTTCTGCATTGTCATACATGTTTGTGTGTGTCTGAGCAGTTTTTCAAATTCTGACTGTCACAATAAGAAAAATATTTCTTTCCAATTGAATCTAATATGGTTCAGAATAATGCTTTAAAGGAAAAACAAAACAAACCAAAACAGACCTTGCCTATTGCCTGGAAACCAAGCAATATGAAAGATCAGAATGTCTCTCAAGTTGTTTCCTAATGCTCCTCCAGGAAAAACAAAAGCTGCCTATTAAATCAAAAGATTGAATAATAATGAAACTGGTTTTTGGTGGAGATAAAGAACTACACTGACCTCTTATAGAATGTTTCAGCAGCTTTCCTTAACGTCAGACTGCTGACTGTCATATCCAAGGACTGGAGTATGCTCTGTAGCTAGGGAGTGATGAATAATTGTTCAATAAATGTATTCCCCCCTCACTATCTCAAAATTGTCTGAAATACAATAACCTTAAATTTATTCACTAATAAAAAAATCATTGATTTCTCCAGCAAATAACTCTTGCACTGTAGATCAATTGTGTAAACTTATTAGGATTACTGGTTGCAAGTCTACCTTCACTAGTTAATTAAGCAAACTTTTTGATGCTTCTGTTTTTGTCTAAAACAGTAACCTGTACAGAGAGGATCAAACTCTGCATCTTTTCTGCAGAGTAGATTTAGACCTTCCAAAACTGTTGCTAAATTTGCAGAACCAGGCTCATTCAAGACCTTAACATTGCAGTATTTAGAACTAAAGCAAAATGCTTCAAAGGATCTTGCTTTCATAGCCTGTTTTTTCTCTTGTATTGGTCCTGGAGTACAGAGAGAGAGAAAGAAGCTGCAAGAGTACATATTTATGATATTTTGTTAAAAACTTATGCTGCTACCAACGATCTACCTTTTAACCTTCATTCTCGTGCCATTATTAGATGTGAATCCTCTTTGAATGTTCTTGTGAGTATTTTCAGAGGAACAGTGCCTGTGAGGTAATTATTTGCATTTAATATGGAGTTATAGCCTAACTGCAAGTCTCCCTGGGAAGTTACCGTGCTACTGGCGAAAATGGTAAAGCAGACTGTTAACATTACCTCTCTTCCATTTTTGGCTATGCAGATCACATTGTTGGGGACAAACGGAGAACTTTATTTAATTTTCTGACATTTATGGAGAACGACCTTCCTCTTTACCTGTTTCAATTGATAATTTTTCTTTCATCAGTGCTGATGCAATTAATATTCCTCAGGTGTATAACATAACTGTGTGTAAATACTATTAATGGCTTTGTTTGTCCTTTCTACTGTTTTCCCCATGTCTTTCGTAGTAAAACAAGAGAAATAGACAGGTCCTTATTAATGCAAAAGTGGTCTGTAGTGCAGATAAGATTTCACAGAATGTTAGAATATTCAGCTATTGATATTCATGATGGCTAAGGCCTTCACTTCACAGTATGTTGCTTTTTAACAGTCTTGTAGGATTTTGACAGAAAACAATCTGTAAAGCAATATTGCTCAAAAACTACAGTACATTGATTTATTCACTGATAATAGAGTATAATATATAGGTCGATATACTGTTGCACTAACAAGCAGCATTAAATTGACTTTTTTTCATAAAACAGAGAAGGGAAACTCTCAAGGTGATGAATGTTAGTGTAGCTGATATAAATTATCACAGGGCTGATGTGAGCTCAATGAAAACAGTGTAAATCACATTTATTGTACCTGAGTTAAATCCAAACTTCCCATTGCTGTTTGAGATATTCATCATACTCATCTTCCTTAAGGTCTTTATGCAGCTCTTTAAAATTTCAACTGGATTTGTATCTGTTCCCTGCTTTATTACAATAATGGCAATGAGGCTGAATATATCTTACAAATTATTTACACAGGGAAAAATCTGTTTAAAAATACAAATTGTTTGCCTTGGGTATATGCTAGGATCAAATTCTCAAAGATTTTTACAAGTTTCCTTGGAAATTACCATTTAAATGGTAAACATTTAGAAACTATGTCTTGCATGCAAGAGCAAGTTCCGAATTACTGAACAATGGCTCGTGGAAATAGTTACATCTATTAGTCCAGACTAATCTGATTTAAATAATCATCACTATTTATGTAACTGTTGTAGCACAAGTATTTTAAGCAAAAAATATTTAAATTAGGTTTATGCTTAGGTAAAAATGTAATTTAATTTTAATGAAGTTAATAACTTAAAGAGTATTAATCCTTTTAGAGTTGTTTATTAATTGGTGGACATTAATCTTATTTTTAATAGAATATGTGTATTTGTTGTTTTTCTGATGAGCTGAATATGGAATAAGGCTCTATGCAGGCAAAGTTGTTGTACAGGTTCAGCACAGTAACAAGAGATTTTTGTCAGTAACTGATGATGAAATTTTTCTATACAAATTTGAAATTTATTTAGAAGGCTTTGGATGGTAGTAAACTGAAGTTTGGAAACTGTAAGGTGAAACAGAAGTTATTATCTTGGACAAGTATGCAGATGGGGTTAAAGAATAGTATGGAAATAACTAGGAAACCTTCCTGCTCAAGATAGTAAGTAAGAGTAGGTTCCAGCCAGTCTTCGAGGAAATTTTATCAGTGAACTTCTGAATAGACAGTGGCTTTAAGGGCCACTCATTGTGTAGATCTGAGTATCTCACCATGTTTCTCAACCCTGAATCACAGAGGTATGTGCAGAAGAGACCAAGAAGAAAGGATGCCCATATAAATCTCATTTAATTATTCAGTGGTTAGTATAGCAGAGAGGAGGAGACTCTCTTTTGTTTCTTTCCTCTGCCTGGGGATTTTTTAAATGCAGTTGCCCTTTCCTCTAGTCTCAAACTGTTCTGCTCTCTTCTTGAATTCACGGAGGTTTAAGTCTCTCAGTCTTGTTGCTGCAGAACATATTCCCCTTCATGTAACGAAACAAAGTCAAACCTTCCTAGTCCCAGTGAATGCTTTTCTCACATCAAACTAGATCTGTTTTAAACTTGTTGCTCTTGAACTTGCAGCTCTGAGCATTGCAATGTCTGGACATACTAGCCAGTATATTATCCTCTGTAGGTTCATTAATGTTACACTCATTAATGCCCAGAAGCAAGGTTAACTAGCCTAGCTGAAATGCTCTGTAATTGCTACAACAGGGCTGCTAATTAGCCTGCGGGGAGTGTAGTTCTGAAATGCTTGCTGCTTATGAGACTAGGACCAGCTTGAGTGTCATTGCAAGCCACTGGTTCATTCCCTGAAACACAGCCTGAGCTTCAAAAAATAAAATGAGGAAAGAGAAAAAAATTTAAGCAGTTAAAGTTGAACAGCCCCTTTTTATTTTGTATGGTATAAAAGTATCCAACAGAAACAGGTTTTTAACTAAAACTTAGTATGCTTTCTAGTTTTACAGGTATTTCACAATCATGGGCTAATTTTTTTTATTATAAGTCTAATTATTATTTATTATTATTAGAACTCCTTTTTGAAAGGTATATTTCTTCCTTTCAAGACAAAATGAAGTAATTCTTTTTCCAAAAGTATTTATTTTACCAACTACAGAATTGAAAGACTACCATGAGTCTATGTTTGACAGGTTTGCCTTGAGTACCTTGTTGTTACTGTAGAACACTGTTTGAAGAGTCAAGTGTTGTGTAAGGAAGTAACATGTAAGTCACGTATGAGTACAGAAGACTTTGGCTAAACAATTTATTTCTAATTTTTAACTAAAATAATTATTATTATCTTAATGGATCTAAAGCTAAAAAACTCTATTTCATAATTCTAATCTCTAACTCATTTCAATTTACCAGATTAAATCACACTTTACTGGCTTAAATTTTTATGTATTTCACTTCCATACAGTGAAATATTTTACACATCTTTATATTCATGTATGTAACACACATTTTCCTACTTCCCTTCTCGTCAGCCTTGCTCCTCAGACTGGCATGCTTGATAAAGATTTAGGTCTTTAGCAAAAAAAAAAGAAAATATTCTGGTTAAAATAAAGTGTTTAGAACACTGCAGTATGTTTAATAAAAAATAATACTAAACTATGAATCCAAATCAATTTTACTTTGGAATCAGTGGTGGATTTTTTCTTTTTTTTCTTTTCTTTTTTTTTTTTCCTGAGTAGGCAAGTACATCTGTTTCTGACTGAATGCATGTAAACTCTTTCTTCAGTGAGCAGGCCCCATGGCCACGTCTCATTACATGTGCTTCACTTGTGGATTAAAATCAGTCTTATCCCTTGGATAGTGCAGTAGTCTGTGTGATACAGTATGTAGCCGAACTGACCTTTGTATAGTTCCAAAGGGCTGCGGGTCTGTGCCTGTAGCTTGAGGATGTTTTGAAAATTTTACAGGAGATGGAAAAGAAGAAAAATTCTAATTCATCATTACTTTGGTGCTAGATTTGGTTCTTTAAACAATTATTTATCCTGACGTGAGTAAAAAAATGAGCTTAAAAGAAGCTTAGAGATCCATTGTTTCTACTTATAATGTTGATAGTAGTTCTTAATTTTCTTTTCATTTTAACACAACAAATACCTTTTTTGCAAGGTCAAATTATATCCTATACAATAATACTCATATAATTTATTTTCCTTTTCTTTCTTAAAAGAATTTTTAAAGAAAACAATGTTTTCTTTTTTTTTTATTTTATTTTTTTTATTCCTACTAATGGTTCAGGTAATACTGCAGATCATATTAAACGAGACCTTTATCAGTAACTGATGATGAAATTTTTCTATATAAATTTGAAATTGATTTGGCAGGCTTTGGATGGTAGTAAACTGAAGTTTGGGAACTGTGGGGTGAGACAGAAGCTCTTAGCTTGGGTGAGTATGCAGATGGGATTACAGAAAAGTATGGAGATAGCTAGGATCTGCAAATTAACAATACACAGAGGAATGGATTTTCAAGCAAAAGGCAGACATTGTATTCTTGGAGTCAAGAGTACTAATAAATTTGGAATCTGGTCATGTGTTTGCATATAGTACATTGTTAACTGTTACAGAAGAGTGAGAGAGGGCAGAAAGGGTTTATAATAGCACGTGCAGGTGTTATTACTAATGAATTTTTAAAAAATGCACGTATTTCACTTCTGTTCACACAATACACAAGTGAGCAAACTGAGACTGGACTGTTTACATGCGTGGTTTTTGTGGAGCACAGTTATGTGATCTTTCTTACAAATTCCAAAGCTTTTTCAGATTGGCATACATGTTGCCCAGGGAGCCCTTGTATCTTTTTAATAAGTTGTTATCTCTAATAAGGTTCAGAAGTTTTTATGAACAGTGAGATGGAGAAAAGCAAATTCTCTAG
Source organism: Buceros rhinoceros silvestris (assembly GCF_000710305.1). Taxonomy (NCBI): domain Eukaryota; kingdom Metazoa; phylum Chordata; class Aves; order Bucerotiformes; family Bucerotidae; genus Buceros; species Buceros rhinoceros. The sequence continues at coordinate 47,037 of NW_010423727.1, forward strand.
AATAATGTAACAGCTCTGTACTGATGTTTACTGGGAGAAGGTGAGGTGAGAAGGGATTGTGTGGGTGGCAGTTGTCAGGGAATACAAAGATTTCCCACGAGAGCAAGATTAGCTTAACTGTAACATAGTGGTTTTGTGTGGAGAAAACTAGTAGAATAATACCACATTGGTTAATGCAAATTTATAATTTATACATTATAAATTACTGTTTGCCTGTTGAACATAGATACAGTTCAAACAACATACATTTCCCTGTGAATCAGTAATCTTACACTCTCTATTATACAGTTTTAAATCAGAAGGGGTATGTTTGCTTTTGGTTGGGTTTTTGATTTTTGGTTTTTTTTTTCCCTTGGCTTAAAATCTAACAGAATACATGAAATATATCTATAGCAATGAGGCAAAACAGTTCTTTTCATTCCAAGAACATTAACTCTGTGTAAAATTACATTTTTTAAATAGAAGGAAGCCAGCTATCAATGATACCTATGAGAACTGCACTGAGAATATTATATCATTTATGTAGACCTTATGGGGCTGTTCCTTCTTGGGCATGTGCACATGGCAGAGCATCTCTGGGCATGTGACCTAGCTCCTAGTCTTTCTGTAGGTCGTTCCATTGATTCTAGTTCTACCCTGTGTCTTCCTCTTCCTTCCTATTCTCCATTTCACCCCACACCATATGATGGAAAAGGCCTGATTTTCACCTTCATCTACTGTACCAAGAAAGTGAAGAGATGGATCTCAGGGTTAGCATTCTTCCCCATCAGTCCCCAGATGCTGCTTGTTGCCAGAATACTTACCTGTAAAGCAAATACTTGACCACATAGACTCAGCACTTCCGAATGCCTTCACAGAACACATCTGTAGAGTATTTGGATTATTCTAAATGTTGAAGACACTTCACAGAATTAGTAGTACTTTACTCTTCCTTATAACTGGAGACTTTTTAAAGATTTACATCAACAATGAACGATTAGGAGCCATCCTTTCTTTCCAGGCCTGTAGCAAAACAGTTGGATGTAAAGTAATTGTGGACATAGGTCAGACAGAATATAAGGTATAGGTAGAGAGGGAGCTTAGAAGTAAGTTATTATTATATAGTCTTTCAGAGAGACATCATCCTGATTTTTAGTAGAGCAGAAGCAAGGATGGGAATAGTGAACATTCCCAACAAGGATGGGAATTGTTTTAAGGTAGAAAATAAAACTGATTATTTGATAGGAACTTCTCTTTTCATTGGTAGTCTCTGCAGCCACTGAAAGGGTATCTTGATCTATTGATTCTCTAAGGAAAAAAAAAACCAACCTGTCTTGCTACACATGCAGTGGGTTGTTCAACAGGAGGGGTGAATGTTCTCGTTAGGGCATTTCCTAGCTGCTGGTTCTCATCCAGAAAAAAATGTCATTTTCTAGGCCGTCGCCATCTGCCATACATCTTACTGTGTATTATAAGAGCTGGGTTGGAAAAGCTGGTATGTAAATTGCATGTCAACTCTTCTTGGAAACCCTGGACAGGAATATTTGCAATGCCGTTCCAATGGGTGCCAAGAAAACTGGTGCTAATGATTGGTTTGCTTGACTCCTGCCATACAGTGGTGATAATGAAAAGAATGTTGATATGTACTTGTCTCGAGGTTAATGTTGGAGCAGAGTCCACAAGAGGTGGCATTTTGTCTTTCAATGTCAGTGAGCTGGGAGAAAGGAGAACAGCTGCACTAGGTATTCAAGGTTATCTGCTACTTCTGTCTGCTGCTGAAAGGGTGACACAGGTTCTGGTTCTCACGGTGGAGGCAGACTAGACATTTATTAAGTGACAGTATAATCTAGGCCTCCTATGAAGGATGAAAAAGGTGTGTAAGCAGGACTGGGCTTGGCCCAGCGTTTCTAAGGATGGTGTTTCTTGCCCTCAAGGTATCTTAGTGTTGGCTTTTATTATGCTCGTTGCGGATGCATGTGATGGTGGAGGGAGGCAGCACCAGACAGGAGTGAAAGGCTTTGAAATATTCAGAAGCTTATTAGACAAATACTATGTCTTAGACACCTGTGGAGATCATCTTACAGCGCAGTATAGGCAATAGATTTTCTATGCTTTGAGAGCAGTGCAGCAAATTCATGTAGGAAACTAGAATTTTCGCTTTCTGTAGTGTAATAATAGCCATGAGTTAACACTCCTCATTAGTTTCCCAAATGCCAATTGTATTGTCATTATGTTTATTTAATATTCTGGTTAATTACAATAGCATTAATGTGTTAAGCTACCATAAAAAGAAAAAACTATGGGTTGAATGAATCTTTAAAGCTCTTGAGGAAAGTATATTTTCTGAAATTAGAGCAGTAAGCTTTACATTTAGTGGCACTTACTTGCTTAAAGCAAAACTCTGTGCTCCAATTTTTGATATTTTTGAGAATTTAGCTTAAGGACTGGAAGCACATCTAGAGATTTCAAGTGGTATGAATAAAAATAGTTTCCACTTGTAGGTGAAGGAAATTTGCATTATGTTACTAACGTGTTTAAGCAATTTTTTTTTCAAAAACACTATTCACTGATTATGATGGAAAATTCTGTGTAAATCAGGGGGGAAAAAGATTACGGATTTCAAATCATTAAATTTGAAAAGTTTTGCAGTGGCAGAGGGATGCGAGAACTCAGGCTATTCGGGTAATTTTCAGAAACTGCATTAACCCAAGAAAAATATATTTAAAAAAAAAAAGTAGGACTATGTTGAAAGCAACGTATGAGGAATAACTTGCTTGAACTTTGACTGCAACTTCATCTATATTTTTGTCCTCATTTGTCTGTTCTTTTATCATCTCTACTTGTCTCTCCCTACATTTCTCCATCCATCATTTATGCTAGTTCAGATTAGTCACTGGTCAGAAAAAATTTTATATTTTTTCAGATTTTAGAGTGTTTTTACATCTGAATATTTGCAGGTAGATCTAGCATATGACAAAGTAATTGAATGAAGCCAAAAATTAAATTATTGTAAGAGAAGTGTCTGATATTCAAGGAAGGCTAATTACTAAGTATGAAACATTTTCTATGAAGCTCATATCAAAACTGCTGGAAAACAAATAATGTAAACACACAAAATGTTTTTAATATTTTGCTGCATCTTTCTTTCCTTTTCCTCTGACATGAAACCACTATGTCATCTGATTTAAGGCATTCATAGCTATATATGCATATTTGGATGT
>NW_010423728.1:0-280 GCF_000710305.1 Buceros rhinoceros silvestris
GGGGAGCAGCGTTCCCCTCCCGCGTCCTTTATATGGTTGGTTCTTCGTTAAAATAAACGAGCTGTGTAAAAAGCTAGACGTAAACCTGTGCCTGTGGAGCGTGTGCTGCATTTTGGGGGGTGGTTGGTGGATTTTTGTAAACGCTACGTGAAAGCAGGTGCAGGGTGGAGCGGCAGAGTGCGGCCCCGGTTCGCCTGAGCAGTGCTGGGTGCTGAGGAGGCCTCTCCGCAAGGGGAGGCTTGTGCTCCCGCCTTCTGGGTGGTGCTGCAGAGGCCTCTGG
>NW_010423728.1:936-2287 GCF_000710305.1 Buceros rhinoceros silvestris
GGTCTGTTACGGCGATTTTATCATGAGTGAGAGTTTAGTTTCTATAAAAATAGGTGAGCGTTAGCACACCCCCAGTAGTAATTCTCGTTTTCTGGTTACCTTTGTGCTAAAGCAGCCTTTTGCTCTGTTTTTGCACAGCGCCCAGTACATTTTGGTGTGTGCTTTGGGCTCTTAGGTAGTGCTGAAGGTCTGGAATTCCCTTTCAGGTTTGTGATTGCCTGAGTATTTTTGGAGGATGCGAATGACCTTCAGCAGCTTGTGGAATTTAATCCCCGCCCCCTCCTCCTGAGAAGGTCTGGGGGTTTTAATTCAATTAACGAAATAATGTTTGACGTTTTGGTGTTTAAGGCTGCCTGTAGAATAGTGTGATTAAAGCGCTCGACCTAGATGGCGACAATAATTAGCAGTAATAATTAGCAGGGCAGGGCACAAACTTGTCTCCTCTGTTTTTCTTCAGAATCTGAGGTAACACTTGATACTTGGGACGTAACCTGACATCCTTAATAATATTTGTGAGTTTTTACTGCGGATTTCAGGTTTCTCTAGCCTCGGGCTGAATACAGATCCACAAATGCTGATGCTGTAGGTAACTTGCTGCCTGTAATGTCTGTGGTGGGTTCTGCTGCAATCCCCATTCTGGGTTTGTGTGGTGGCGGTGAATACAAAGTACCTGATCAGTGAGCTGCGGGCGAGGGTTGCAGCGATCTGAGACTGTAATGGAATTTTATCCAAAGAAACTTGAAAATAAACCCGCTTCCCAGGAGCGGTGCAAAGGACTGCAACGTGATTGTGGCTGACCATGCTTGGGCAGTGCTGCTCACCATGGAGAATCCCTGGAATATCTCCAAACTCTGTTCTCCAAGGTCCACGTGAATTTATTGACAAGTAAATGAGGCCAGCAAGAAATCTTTTAACTTTCCCTGTTCCCCTCAAGGCTCACTTAGGCCGATTTTGTGATGTGCCTTTTGTGCTAGCTGCTGTTGAGCCAAAGGCCCCAGTCCAGGGCTCTGGGAGGGTGCTGCCGGCTTGTGTACCTGGATCGACTTGAGACAGCTTAGCTCTGCTGCAGAAGGATAGATTTTCTCTCAAGTCTGAATTCTAAAGGCTTTTGTAGTCACTAACTGCTGTGCCTGATTCTTGCGACTGTCAAGCTAGAAGCAGGGTGCACCCTTGCAAATAAAGACTCAGTTTCTCCAACTCTTTGCAGAAATGGCCCAAGAAGAGATGGAAGTTGATCTCCAGCTAGTGGCTGGTTTCTCTGTAGAGAACGTCAGGACGCTTCCCGCAGAGCCCTCTGGTCCCCGTCCTCCGGCGCTCAGTGAAGGAGGAGGCAGTGCTGCAGTTCTTCCTG
>NW_010423728.1:2384-11719 GCF_000710305.1 Buceros rhinoceros silvestris
CCTGCTGATGACGCTGCTGCCACACCAAGTGCTGGACCAACAAGGGAAGCAGCTGCTGAGCCTGATCTCCAGCTGGGTCCTGCTGCGGCTCTCAACCGGCTGCAAAGGCTACAAGGGGCGTTTGATTCGTATTGGCCGTTGCCTGCGCCACAGATTGCGCAGCATCCGCGAGTGAGGAGAGCTCGCAGGCAGCAGAGAGTCGGGGGTTCCCAAAGGACGGCCAGCACCAGGTAAAGCAGAAGTGGGTCTGGACTGTGCTTTTATCACATCTGGCATCAGTTTCAAACTGCCTTATAGAGCCCAGCTCAGTCCAGGTTGTGGCTGCGGCCGAATTCTGGGCAGCTCGGTACTGGCACAGCACTCCCTGATCTCTGCTGGCAGGAGTTTTGCCCTCGTTAAGTGAGTCCCCCTGTTTCTTGTGTTGGCAGTTGGTGCTCTCTGCAGCAGCACTGACTCTTGAAGCTTCCAGCCAGCATTTAGTTCAGTGGAGCTTGTGCTCTATTTGCATTTTACCTCTGATTTGAGGTTTTCTGGTGACAATTCCTGCAGAAACTTTCACAAACATGCACACTAATATTTTCCTCTAAAACTTTTTTTTTGTTACCTCCACACAAAGAAAGTAAAAATTCTGTATTTATTACCATTCCTGATGGGTTTAAAAGACAATGTCCTCTAGTGAGAAGGAAATCCCCACTTCTGGTTTGTTCGTTTTCTGTCTCATTGTTGTAGCATTTGTAAATGCCAGGGGTGAAATTATAATTAACTGGAGTGTTGCCTTTAAATTCAGTGAGACCAAGAGCTCCTCTCCTCCCAGATGATTAGCCATCGCTGTACTGTTTGCCCTTGGATTGCCTGTGAAGGTCACTAGAGTTCCTGGGGCTAGAAATCAAGCTGACAATCCTCTCTTGTAAATCTGGGGGATAATTGAGATGATAGCGGAACCGATAGGGTGAGAGGAGGGAGAGGTTCTATCCAGGGACAAAGAAAGGAAGAGGGAAAGTAGATGGAAGAGGCCCAAGTAGTCAACAGAATGAGACAGCTACAGGCCTTGTGTCTAATTACCAGTGGCTTTGGCAACCAGGTCTGTGGTGGGATTGTACGTACAGGTGAGGAGTTCCTTAGGCTCTTAACGAACAATTCTTATGTCGTCTTCGCTTCTCTCCAAAGCCAGCTCAAAAGAAGACAGTATCATTGTGGTAAGAAGGGACTTCGTTTTGAGCTGAGCGGGAGGAATGGTTGCTGACTGTTCAGAGAGTGGGCAGCGCTATGGGACCGCCCCTCCACTCGAGAAGCACTGTCCTGATAACTTTGATACCTTCCTATTGCAGTCAGGTTCTGGGAACTCTACTGCAAACCAGCGTGGGGAAACGTGCGGAACTTTTAGCTTATCTGAAATAACTGTGGCTCTTCTTGCTTTTCTGGGCTCAGGGCAGCTTTGGACGGTTACTTTCAACTCAGCAGGACCCAAGAGCTGGCTACAGGACCAGTCCTGCACCCAGAGCCGCGGCACATTGCGAGAGGCAGCCAGGAACACAGTTCAGAAGAAACGATAGAAGTGAGCGACTCCGACAGCAGCACTTCTGAGGAGGAGACGGCAGCGGTGGAGGCTGCAGCGTCTCTGTTACCCTCAGCCCAGCAGACTGCTCCAGCAACAAGCTCAGGAGGTTTGTGCTGTATTTGAGCTGTAGAGACCGAGTTCAGAAACTCATCCCGCTGTTTCCAAACTCAGGAGGGAAATCCTTCCGCACTGCACGACAGACGGTGCGAAGAGATCGTCGTGCCCACGGCTGACGGGAGCAGGCTGCTCCTGCGAGGCTGGCTGGCAAGCAGCTCCCGCGAGCATTAGCAGCAATGGGCTGTTGCTACTGTGATGTCAAATATGGTCTTTTTTGCTATTTTGCATATCAATAATCCTGGAAATGTTCAGAATAACTCTAAGTTTAGAGATTAGTACTTAGCACGCTTCTGCTGTTATTATATTGTCCAGGACTGTTATTGAAGAGATCAGCAGTGCCTTCAGTTTTCGGAGGAGGCCGTGATTTGGTATTGTTTAATGATTTGTGATTTCAGTCTGCTTCAGTTTAGGGGTTTCTTTTTGATTCCTGTAACTTCCTGTGTCACTTAGCTGAGGAGATAGAGGTGTTCAGGACCGTGGGCTTTCTGTGTCTTTTTCTTTCCTCACCTTTTCTGGCTCACAGTCCTTTATCCAGACTCGTGTTTGCAGGCTGCCACGTTCTTCAGTGACATTGTGGTGAATGTACGCAGGTTATGTAAGAGCGACAAATAGTTGACTTGTCAGTCAAGGTTATCAATGCCCAGAGAATATGAGAACAAGGTTATTTTTTTTACTTCAGTCTCTAAGGAATGTCCTTCTGCTTCACTCTCTGCCCTTGATTTTGTCGTTGATTGGCCAGACCACCTTGATACTTTTTTTTTTTTTGAGGTTATATCTATGAGGTGTCTTTTAAACAGATTCTGCCTGCTCTGAGCTGGTCTTACATGTGACAGGAGCTCAAGCTGTTAACTGCCGCCTAAGACTGTGTTAACATATGCTCTCTCTTGGGTTGTCTGGAATTCCCTTATTTTTTTTGCTTATATAAGCCACGTAACCATAGAGGCTGAAAACTGTTGACATTGGCCAGGGTTAGGCGATAGCTCTCTGCTGGATTTGCAGATATCTGCCTCAGATATTAAATGTGACTAATAATTCTTATGTTTTGTCAGGAGATAGGGAAGAGAAGTGATTTCTGCTCCTTTTTCAGTGTGCTAATGGTGGTAATCCCAATGCAGGGTTTCTGGGTGCCCCTGCTCCCACAGAAGGGCTAACAGAGGCACCCCACAAAAACACAGAGCCTGGCAGATGATAGTTGGGCAAACTACCATCTGGAAAACCGCTTCAGTCAGGGTGAATGGACGGATGGCATACGGTAAATGCTTTCTCAGCACATGAAATATGCATGCTTACGTCCCTTGGCAAAAGGACTGCTGTGTATTGGTGCCTGTCTTTCTCCGGGCATGATGATGCAGGTTCTGTCCTTACAGCAGCTGAACTATTAGACATGCACGCAGATGTGTTTGTTTCCAGCAGGTCAGGAAATCCTGATAAATAATGGCTGTCTTTTAAAGAGCTCTCCTTTTCCACAGAAATTCTGCAGCTTTCTGTAAAAGAAAGCGCCAAGGTCTTCAGCACTATTGATGAGCAGGAGGTCTTACCCGCAGGCTGCCCGTCCTTCGGTCTCCAGTGCACAGCTCTGAAGCTTTGTTCACCACCTGTGTCGTCCTTGCGTGCTTACCCTGTGCCCCGATGCTTTCAGAGCGAGGCAAAGAGAGCTCCTTTCTCCCGTCACGTATCAGTCCATTTACGCAGTGCTTTCTTTAGTTTCCAGTCAGGTCCAAGCGGAGCCATCTCCAGTTTTGTCCCAAGCTTCTGCAGAACATGGAAGTCAAGAAGGTGAAGAGGCCGAAGTCCAGCAAAAGCAGGTAAAGTGACCTAAATGCTTTTGGAGACACATTAAATACAGCCAATGATGCATTTGTCTAAAATATTTTTTGTGGTTTTTTTTCTTTAAATTGTTAATCCTGGACAACCCCACTCAAGAAACTGGAGCCATCTGTTCCTGCTGTGTTGCTGGATGAGGAGGAAGGGGATACCTGCGCAATCTGCTTCGAGCAGTGGACCAATGCTGGGGACCACCGTCTCTCAGCACTGCGGTGTGGACATTTGTTTGGTTACACATGCATCGAAAGGTGGCTCAAGGGACAGGCAGGGAAGTGCCCCCAGGTACAATTTACTGGAAAGGACTCGCTATTGGGTAACTTGTGCTGCTGTCAGAAACATCAAAAATCACTGTTATCTTGAGGTAACTAGGCCAGGAAGAATTAGCACTGCTTTAAAGGGAAAATTTGACCTGGATTTTCTCCCTGAAGTAGAAGGTTTGCGAGTAGCAGGCTTGGAAGTTTGTGCTAAACCTGCGTTTGGTTTGAGAACGCTGCGCTGCGGTCCTGCAGTGTGGAAGTGGCAGACGGATTCCTAGAAGCAATTAACAAAGCATAAAGAATATGGTATTGGATAGGAAGTATGTTTGAGACCCATTTCCAGTCAGGTAATCTGTGCTGAACTGCATCTGCTTTTGCAGCCTTTAAGCAGTCAGGTTGTTCAGGTAGTCTGTAGAGAGCGAACGGTGAAGCCAGTCATATCCTTTAATGTCTATCTGCAAGTGGCAAATCTGCTTTTTAAGGTGCTTTTTGCAGTTTTGTTTCCATGAGTGACACTGATCTCTTTTTATTGGGTCCACTCTTCTCTATGATGTGCTTCCATTCCTTATTCCTTTTCTCCAGAAACTAATGTTGACAAAAAATAGGCCAACGAGTACCATGTAAACCGGGTTCAGTTATGCTGCTTTCTGAGTTGGTGACTGGAGGCCCAGGATTTCTTTAGCTTTGTCATGTTGTGAGCTACCATAGTCTTGCCTGACTTTATGTAGGATTCCCTCCTCTCAACAAGAGACTTCCTGTTGACCTTTGCTGGAATTAAACCTAAAGAATCGCTGTTGCCATTGCAAAGGCCCCAACCTTAGTGTTCTAATCGCTGTTGGTTCTGTGAAAGCTTTTCTTTGCCCACTCCAGGCCCAGACATGATTCTCAGAGACCCTCCTGGCACCTTTGCTTTCTGAAATTTGATGACCGCTTTCACTGAACCCTAATAACTCGTAAGGGGTACTTGCTCCCTCTTTTTCTTCCAGTGATGTAATTACTGAAAATTTTGAGGGAGAACTTGCTCTGGAGACAACCTTGCCACTAAATCATCTTCCTTTTCAGCCACAGTCCTTTGCGACTGGCCATTCTCTGTTTGAATAGCGGGGAGCTGCTGTGCGTGGTGCTCTGTATACTAAGTGGCTTGAGTGCAAGTTACTGTGAAATTGCGGCATTCCCGACCCTGCCAGGGCCAGCTGCTGGCTGCCAGGAAAGCTGCCTTAGCACTTACTGCTCTGCAAGGCAGCTCTTTACAAAGGAAGGGAGGTTGTCTGATCTGAAACTGCTGCCCATGGTATCTCCGTAACACTAAATACTAGAGAAGTCCAAGTTTTAAGAGCACGTGGTAATTTACTGCTCAGCGGAGGTGACTGGATCTGAGCATTCACTGCTGCTTTCCTGATCCACAAATTATATTTGCAAAACTAAGCTTGCAGATGCTGTAATTTCTTCCATGTCCCAGCTCAGGGGGAAGGTATTATCGCTGCTTTTGACAGTGAATCCAAAGTACTCCATGGTCACAGCCAGATGCACAAAATTATTGAAATACCAGACTCCCTGTGTGTCACTGAAGTCAGCAGGATGTCCGTGTTTCACGCTGACACTGGAATGCTTTTCAGGATTTGGGCCTATAGGGTTTGATTCAAGGAATATAGTGCAGAAATAAGAGTTGAGAGTATGCTCAGGGCTTCCTGAATCCTATTCTGTTGGCCAAGCAGCCAGTCTTGACGTTTTCAAAACAGAGCTTGGGCTGGTGTTTTGGTTCAGATCTCTTTTTCCCCTTCCTTTGTCCGGTGTTTTTTTGTTGGTTGTTGGTTTTTTTTTTTTTTTTTTTTTTTTTTTTTTTTTTTTTTTTTTTTTTTTTTTTTTTTTTTTTTTGATCCCTGGAACTTACCGGGCAATGATGCATCACTGGTGCTTTGGCAGAGTAAATGTGGTGGGAAGAGGAGGTGCGTAATCAACGGAGCAGTAGGATTCCTGACCTAAACTACAGTTGTTGCCCCAATTAGAGCTCTGATGCCTGTGTGAGGGAGTGTCTCGCAAATATGCTGGGTCAGTGTTTGTAGTTTGTTTACAAGGATTTGTCACAGTAATGATAGCAGCTTGTAGTTTGGATAGTTAAAGTCGTGTAGATGAATAGAACTTGTCTTTGATTTCAGTGCAATAAGAAGGCGAAACGCTCGGACATTGTGATCCTGTATGCTCGCACTCTGAAAGCGCTGGATACCACTGAACAGGAACGCATGAGAAGGTATGGCGTGGAGTCTCCTCGTACAGCTGCGACCTCAGCGACTGCGTGCCAGTGAAAGCTGCAGTCTGTCTTCTCCATCACGCTGTAATCCCCTGTATTGTCTAAAGCAGTCCGTGCATTCCCTTGGGGTTTAATGGGAGTACGGCTGGCTGAAGAAACCACAGCCCCGCCAGGCTGCACGTGCCTTGCCTGGAAGGAAGATTTTTCTTTTGGAATGGAATTCTCAAGTTTGTGCTTTGCAGCACTGAAATACCAAAAGCTATCTGGTGCCGCATCCTCGTGCCGTGTCACCATGGGAGGACATGCAGAGTCATTGCCAGAAAGCCATATGTTGCTAATTCATTGTTAGCTCAGAAGAGCGAGGTGTAGGTAGAGGAGCTGACCTTTCCCGCGTGCGTTAGATGGAGTAATCTCTCGTACGAATCACTTCCCATCTTGCTTTGTCAAACTCTGCATGCAGCTTCGCTTTCGAAAGGTCAGCAAGTGTTACTATGATTCCGCTCCCCCCTCCAACTTCAGTGTCAACTTTTTATCAAAAAAAGAAAGAGCAGGTATGAAAATGGGGACTAATTTCTTTTCAGAAAGATGCTGTCAGAGATACTATTCTGAAATTCGAAGGCTGCAGATATCGGAGTTCTCCTGAATCTTGTACTGAATAGAATTTAATTGGGGTTGTCTTCTCATATCTCTAACTATACTGCTGTTCTTTCAGTGCAATCTTTCAAGAGAAACCTCGATGTCCCGGTAATTATTAATCAGAAATGATCGAGGAGTAACAGTCACAAAGGAAAAACATCTCTTCCGTCTGGCTTGCCACTGCCTGATAGTGTTTGAACTGTGCTTTGAGAAGGGTCACGCTTTTCTTAACTGGACTGGCACTGCAAACCAAACAATAAGATTTTCTCCAAAAGCACATTTGGGTGCTTAAATCTTGTTACCTCTAGTGGAGAGATAGTTATGTGACTGCTGCATGTCTGAGGCTTGCTGCAGCCCTGCCTCACTTGCCCCCCGCAGCTCTGGAAATGCAGAACGCAGTGGTCAGCATTCCAGACCAAAGGTGCAGATAATGTTAAGGAATACTGGCGTTCCTTCCCCCTCCGTAGCTGTTCCTTCACCCATAAAGCCTATGCGAAAGGGAAACTGAAGTGCGTTACCCAAACCACTGCTGGGATCCGCTTCTGTTTCAGCTAGAGCTCTGTTGTCCCAAACTACAAACTGAGTTACTGGTTTGCACGCTCTTGCTGTGTTACACTTTGTGTGGTGCTGCCATGGCGTATTACATGGGCACTGATGGGGTGTAGAATTTGCTAAACTATTTCTGTAGGAAAAAAAAAAAACTGATTTCTCTTTTGCTCTACTAAATTAGTACATGTAGAGAGGGTGAGGAGAAGGGCTGTTGTTTCTGTGGAACAATACTTGAGTCATTCAGTGCATAGCTGAGAACATCTTGAGGTGGATATACTGGATGAGTGCAGTATCAGGTTTCCTGTTACTTTTGAATTTACCTGAACGGGACTTGTGTTGGGATGAAGCCCAAGGATAGGAGTCAACAGCCCAGAGAAACAACACAGACAATACCTCATTCTAAGGGTTGCTTTTCCTTTGTTCCTGCAGCTCTTTAGAAAAGGAACAAATGCTGCGGAGACAGGCAGAGCTGGAATCTGCGCAGAGCCGCCTCCAGTTGCAGGTTTTGACAGATGAATGCAGCAAACTCCGCAGGCAAGTTCAGGTGAGTCTCACACTAAGAACTAGAGTTGCAAGCACAGCTTAGTAGTAGAGTATTTTGGCTGCTCATGTCACAGGTTCCTCATCAGGTTTTGTGGTGCCTGGAAAGGGCTGGTAATACAGCAGCAAACTTCTCCTCTTCCTTCTCTCAGCTGCATCAAAATAAGCTTTGAAAATCTCTGAAGTAAACCAGAAATGGTACCAGTTATCACTAGGTAGTCAAGAGCCTTTGAGCAGTGGTTTCTGAAGAGCTGTGGCCATTGGAAAAACCAAAAAAATACCCCCAAAAGCTACTAATTTATTTCTGAAGGTGAGTTAACATTCTCCTGTGGCACCTTCTGGTACCACAAGGCCTGGCCTGTCGAGAGGGTGGGCTGTTTGCAGGGGCTGAGAGCTGTGAAGAGGTGCCTCTGTCCCCTTAGGATACCGATTCCTGAAACACTGCTAAACGACTGCTTTTTTTGTAGCTTATGCAATACTGCGATATTTTGGAACCCATTGCAGCGGCTTTTGCAAGATTTCTAGAAATTATCGACTCTACTGATGCTTCCAGCAGCGAATTCTCTGGCGTGTTCCACCAGTGCTACATTTTCCAAGAGCCTGTTTCATAGCAGTTTGCTGCTTTGCTGTTGTCTGAAGCAGATGATATCTAAGCTCGTACTGTCTAGTAATTCACTTAATTCTACGCTTGACTCTACTTCTGGATTTTTTTTATAGCCTCGGCTATTCATTTCTATATGTTAAGCAACATCCTCTTGGCTGAAGCCTTCCTGTGTGACGTAAGATAAGGCTTTATAAGTTGCTCACTTCAATTCCTGTGTGAAGCTGCATCAGAGCTCATGAGAAAATTAGTTCGCTTCAAACTTTGGCTTAAGAAAAATGTGAGGAAGGTAAAAGCGCAGGTCCGTAACATCCTCCTGGAATTCTCTGGGTGTGAAATGATGGAATATCCAGTCTGACTGGATTGAAGCTGCACGTTATAAAGATGAAGTGCCTTGTGTTCTTTAAGTTCTGTTTCAGTGTTTATACTGCATTCATCACTGTCCCATGGTGGTTAATGTGAATGCTGGAAGCATTTATGCTGTGAATAAACTGAAAGTAAAACAATTCGCTGGGGAGCAGAAAATCAGCAGGAGGTCTGGAATAACTCTTGAAGTTGTTTGATTATTTTTCTATTTGCAGTTTCATGCATTAATTTTTGCTTTTGAATGTTGCCTGTATATATAGTTGTTTGGTTTACAATGATTTTGTTTTCCATTTCAAAATAATTTTTAGATAATGTGTGGAAGTGGTCTCTTCCCCCTTTGCTTTTGAGTTAGATTTTTTTTTTTTTTTTTTCCCAACATGTAATCTGAACTTGCCTTGGTACATTCTGAGTCCCTTGCCTGGGTCCTTTGAGCCAGCAATGTTACTGATGGCCCAGGAAACGTGTGTAACCATCACAAAAAGTTCAGTCATTAGGAAACAAAGTGCTGCGGAGTTACAAAAGCGGCGTGTGAACTGCTGGTGTGTTCAGTGGGGCGCTCGGGTGGCAAAGCGCAGTGCACAGAGCTGTTACCAGTTCACTGTTTGTGTACAAACCCCAATGCCTGAAGTCTTAGGGAAA
>NW_010423728.1:11909-14938 GCF_000710305.1 Buceros rhinoceros silvestris
TGAGCTCTTTGTTGCTAATGCACTGAAGAGCTGTGCCTCATCGGCAGCGGTGTCACTGGTGATGGCCATTTTTAGGCTGTTAATTCAGTGAAGCAATCGAAAATGCTCGGTGTCCCTCTGTCTGAATTAGAACCTGAACCAAAGGCGGGTGAGAGGTGGGTGGCCCGTAGGGCTGGAGGTTGCCCAGTCCTGTGTTCCTCTGTTAAACGCGAGGCTGGGGCTGTGCAGTGCGGGTTAGTGGGCACTGGCTTCTGCAAGAGCTTTGTGGGCGCAGCCAGGAAGTGACAGCCATCCATAACTGCCTTCTTTTTTAAAGCTTCACATCAGCTGTTAGGGCTGTAAGATAATACTCAAAGAGTGTGATTTTTTTTTTTTTTTTTTTTTTTTGGGTGGTATTTTTCTTTTTCTTTTTTTTTTGCTCAGCTGTTAGGGCTGTAAGATAATACTCAAAGAGTGTGATTTTTTTTTTTTTGTAGCTGGTACTTTTCCTTTCCTGTTCATTGTGCTCTGCTCCTCAGTAAGACTTCTGCTGTGTACCCTCTTCTTTCCCCACCCTGCATGACTCTGTGCGCTCCCCTCGAGCTGAGATCTAGGAGGCAGCCCTGGTGTGTGCAGAAACACACGGGTGCCCTCGGGGCCTTTACTTAACACCAGGCATCAGGAAAGCCCTGCAAAGCATCTTAAAGGGAGGTGGAGGTTTGCTTTTCACCCTAAGAGTGTTCTTTTCAGCACAATTAGTGGATTTCCTTCTGCAGAGGAACTTTTTCAAGCACCTTGGTAATGTGTCTCCAGGAAGACTTCTGGTGTTGCTGGGTTTGTGTTGAAAAGTAAACATCGTACCAATAGTCCTTGTGGTTTTAATTGCTTGGTTTCCTTTTTAATAACTTGTTTGAAAGTTGAGTGCTGACTGCAGGGGATGAGGAGAGTTCTCTAAACTCTCCAGAGCAACAAGTAATTTTAATCTCTTCTGATCTTCACTGGTGGTGGTATCCTCTTGCCTTTTAGAAATAATGAGGTTATTAAATTTTCTGATTAAAAGTCACTTCCTTCTCAGTTACTCATGTTTTCACTGACTGCTTCCTCTAAGCCTGAAGCTATAGCTTCCATCGTAAGCATCTGGGCAACTCCCACAGCTCTTCTTCCTTCGGAGGTTGTTTTGTCTTTTCTTGCTCTAATGGGATCATCTTGAGTCTTCAGCTTCGAGGTTTTTTGGGTTTTGGTTTTTTTTTTTTTGTAAATTCCCTTGGGGAATCTGCAATGCGCTTGATGCAGAACAGATCGGACCTCTGTAAAACATCAGAACTGCTCTCCTCTTGAGAGGAGTCCAAAACGTGGAGGTCTTGGATAACTATTAATGCAGAGCTTGATCTTTGATCTTGCCTCTTTGAGAACTGCTGCCTTTGCTTAGCTGTGAGTCAAGCAGCAGTGGCTGGTTCGATACTGAAGCTGACTTGCAATCTACTAATATATTCCTAGTACAACTCCTGCAGCTCTTAATTGTTTAAAAATTATAGACTATTTGAGGCATAATCTGTGTTGCTCAGACAACCAAAAGCAAGTAGCCATTTTCTTCAAACATACCCTGCCTCCAATATCCCTGGGGTTCTATACTCTCTGCTTTTGCCCTTGGGTTACAACGAACTGGGCAAAATGATGTTTCGGGGGCTTTTGTAGTAGCCTCCCAATGTGCCAGTGCCACCACTCGCATTCCCCTTGTCACCCCTGATGAGCTCGGTGAGGAGTTCCAGGAGTGCCTTGCTGCTGGTAGAAGGTGTCCTTGGCCACAACTCCACTGAGCATCCTTGAGCATTCTTCAGTGGAGGTGGAGGAAGAGCAGGGAGGAGGTGGTGGAAAACAGGGTTGGAACTCTTGAGAGTTGTGTTGTTCCTGGAATTTGGTCCCCAGGGTTTATAAGAACAGGGTCATCTTCATTAAATAGACTGACTTGCTTCCTGCAACACCCTTTATGTTGAAACTTAAGCTTTTTCTTTTTTATGGGGTATTTTGGAAATTGTGGAAATGGTTTTAATTGACTTTCTCTTGTGGTTTAGCTGCTTGTAATGCTTGGCAGTTCATTCTGTTCTAAACAGCATTGATCTGGTAATAGTTATTATTGGCTTTTATGTGTTGCCCAAGAGCCCTCTTTCACAGGGTCTAATACACGCAATAACGGACTCTTGCATATTCTGTCAGACCTTGCGTAGCATTTGTATGCTTTTGTGGCTCACTGTCATAGTCAGTGGACTTGCAAATCCAGCATTTCAGTGTGGAAATGGGACCCCGTTTTCCCTCTTTATCTGAGAACAAGTACAGCTGGAGCATCTGGAACAGACAGCCCAGAAGGTTACATCGCCAGCAACGCGTTAAAGCTCTTTACGCTGTTTTTTCTTTGTAGGAGCTGAAGGCTCTGGTGGCCCGGCACAATGCGAGTGCTTCTCAGCAACCCAGCAGCTCCGGCACCCGCCTCCCCGCCAGCCAAAGCCAGCGCAAGTACCACTTGGAAAAGACTTTCCTGGTGTCTCAGACAGGGAACTGCAGAGTAATGGCCTACTGTGACTCGCTGAGCTGTCTCGTGGTATCACAGCCTTCTCCACAGTCTACTTTTATTCCTGGTAATGAAGCAAGTCGAGATTTGAGCGTTCAGAGGTGAAAGTTAAATGTGGTTTTTGACTTGCTTCCCGCTTCTCTTCTTGACCTTTACCTGTGCCTTGTAAAATGAGAATGCTCATACGACTGCCTGCAGCTGATTTGGCCCCTGCACTGGTAGCTTCTGCCTAGCCAGGTGGCTTGTTTCCCCATCACCTCCACAGCAGAATCCCAGCAGAGGGGCTCTGGCTTCCCTGCTGAAGTGCCACAAAAAGGTAAAAGGAGCGTCTGGTTCTCCTTGCAAAGGTGGGCCTGCAGAGAAGCTTTCAGAGCTTGAGGGAGAAACATTGCTCCCCAAATTCTAGGTGGATTGATCCCCATGCAGCTGATTTGTCAATACACTTTAAAAAAGCCCCAAAACCCAACCCCCCCCCCGCCCCCCC
>NW_010423728.1:15027-18852 GCF_000710305.1 Buceros rhinoceros silvestris
AAAATAAAAATCTGTGATATGAATGCTAGGAGTGCTGTTTCCCAGTGAGGAAACAAGAAGCCAAGAAGTCCTGGGCAGCCCTGGTTTTGTCTCACTGCTACAGCCAGGGGAAGTGTCCCGACATCAGGACCAGTGCCAACTTGCTTTGTCACAGAAACTGAAGCAGCATCAGGAGCCCAAGAGGGTTTATTTGCACAGTACTTCAGTGCCTTCTGAACAACGAAACTTGCTTGACTTGGTGAATGCATTTGAGGTGCATGTGCCTTATCTAGGCAAACCAAAATTGTTTTCTCCATTCAGCTGACCTTATTTTTCTGCCTTTTGGAACCAGGGAATGGATCCGTGAATGGAGGCTTTGTGGGGACTCTTGTAGCCTGCAGGTTAGGTTCTCCTGTAACCATTCTTTGCAGTGATGCTTGTTCTCTTAAATAGCCATGTAATCTTGCTGTGTTTGGCTTTATCTCCGCAAGAAACTGGCTCAGGAGTAGCAAGCTCTTGTAACAAGAGTTGTAACGCAGATAAGGAGTTTACTCTTGCTGGGATCTGTAAGGAGTTTGCCCTGTAAAGAACGGTTTGGGGCAGTTCTTATCCAGAACAGCAGATAACTTTTACGTGTTGGTCTCACCACAGACTTCAGAGTTCTGGCATAGGACTGGCTGTTCTGCACATGTGCGTTTAACAGGCTTTCTCTTTCTCCTGTGACAGGGTGTGGTGTTAAGATGATGAGTGTGGCCAACCTGAAGAGCAGTCAGTACATCCCCATCCATAGCAAACAGATTCGGGGGCTGGCTTTCGGCAGCCGAGCTGACGGCTTGCTGCTCTCTGCCGCCCTGGACAACACTCTCAAACTCACCAGGTGAGCCCTGCTGCAGGGAGCAACCTGTCCCAGCTCAGTTTTCCTATGTGCAAGAAACTGGATTGGGCTTTGTTCTGCCTTGCAGCACCTGTTCTCCTGCTTTCCTAAAGATGCTGCTAAGGTGGGATCAGGTCTGTGTGATCTGTCTGCGTGTGGGAACTCGCAGAGGGCAAGTCTAACTCAGGCTTTTCACATCCTGTACATGGAGGTGTTATAGAGCTACTTGTCTCTGATCATTTTCGTGTAGAGAACTCGGTGGAAAACAAGTAATTCAACAAAGATTGGTCAGGCTGTGCTGAGAAAAAAATGTAGCACGATGTATAGGTGTGACATTTACTGTTCACTTGGGGGGAGGTGTGGAGCATGGGAACTTGCGTGCCCTAAAACAGAAACAAGGCGGGTTATGTTGGGCACTGTCTTCCCTGCGCTGGTGTTGGCTTCTCTGGTTTTACACTTCTTGCAGAGCACGGAATTCACCTGGGGTTGAAATGCGCGGCCAGCATTGCTGAGCACGTGCTAGAGGAACACAGGTTCTAGAGCTAGCAGAGACTTAACACAGCAGTTCAGAGACTAATTACACAGAGGCTGAGAGAAAAGAAGTGTCTAGTCCTGGTAGAATTTACAGCCTGTGGGTGTGTTTTCATCAGTCTGAAGCTTAAGCTGGTTCAAAACTTATTTGACTTTTCCCGAGTGAGTCCCCTAACCCAGTACAGGGTTAGGCAGGACCTGGGTGATATATGACTGATTAGTCCCAATTCTTTCCTGTGAGTGAAGCAATGATGAGAACTTGATCTTCTTTACAAAAATGTAAAGAATGTTGCTCTCCTGATACCACGTTGAAATGTTTGCTGGACTAGTTAAAAGAAAACAAACCTCCCTGTCTCTGACGCTGGTATGCATGCCAGATTTCTGACCGCTGAGGCTGACCCTCTTCTTTTCGTGGCTTAACCTGGAGAGCGGCTTCTCATTGCAGTACCTGCTCAGACGCTTGATTCCCATGGCTGTGTCAGGACTTACGATCCTCTTGCCTTTGTGCCTGATCCCAGAATACCTTGGAGTTAAGCGCTTGCTTCAGCAGCATCTCCCTCTGAAAGAAAAGTCCCCCTTTGGTCATCTTTCTTCTCAGGTTACTCATTTTGTGGTCATCCTCCCAAAAGCAATTATCCAAACTGTTAAGTCTCCTGTTCTGGCTTGCAAGAGTTTAAAGCAGCACTGTGACTTTGGGTTTTTTCCTGTTGTTTTGAACCAGCAGTTTTCCCTCACCTAGTTTGTCTTGGTGATTGTTCCCCTTACACTTACCTGGTTCTGAGCATCGTCCCCTTCCCCAGGGAGACACCCGTGTGCAGTGGAGGATACCCGGAGCTGCTTTGATACGTGCTGTCTTCTGTCTCTTGGTGTGCTGAGGCCGTGTCTACAACACCGCCCTTTGCAAATACATTCTGATCTGACGCTGACTTCATCTGCTGCTCTAGGTTGTGCCCCTCTCTGTAGTCCCCTCTCCTTCCTTCCACAAATAGAATTAACACTATAAATGTGCTTTTTAACTGTCTATACCCCACTTGCTGTCTCACTCTTGCTTAAATTGATTCTTCTGAGGCATAAGCACTGCTCCTCCCATGTAAGAAGAGAAATAATTAATGAGAGATGTAATCTGAAGCGGTGAGCCTGTGATCTCAGGAATATGCATTATTATGGGATTACACTAGAGCCGCTTCTTCTAATTGTTTCCAGAAAAGTAACTTAGCTTTCCCTTTCCAGTAAAGCAGCCGAGACCCTGCTTTGAGATTTCCTTTCCCAGTCTCCAAAGATCACTCTGGAAAAGGGAGTATTGGCCTGGAAGAATTAGAAATGGCTTGTCCATATCCAAGGGCTTATTCTGTCTAGGCCTTCCGGATTCAGGTCTGAAGTAAAGGAGGAGTCAATTCAGAAATCAGTCTAAAGAGAGATGCTTCTGTCTAAAGACTTTCAAAAGCCAGATTTGCTTACCTTAATTGGGCTGTTTCCTTGTCGGTAGATGCTTGTGCGACAGGCCAACACTCTGCTTTTCCTCTGCAGCTTGGCAACAAACACTGTGGTGCAGACGTACAACGCTGGCCGTCCTGTCTGGAGCTGCTGCTGGTGTCTCGATGACACCAACTACATTTACGCTGGCTTGGTCAATGGCTCCATCATGATATATGACTTAAGAGACACAAACTCTCATGTCCAGGAACTAGTCCCTCAGAAGTCCAGGTATGGCATAAGGATTTTTCATTCCTCTCAACATCACCAACATACACTGAGTTAAACAGCTTCTTCCATAAATCACAGAGCAATTCGGAGAGTTTAAATGGGTTTATGTGCATCTTTTGTGCTAAATTTGAATTTTTGAATGGACATGAGAATCGCTCCTAAGGCTGCGTGGTGCATGTGTAACTTAGAATGAGTACCTGACATTGTTTTGGAGTTGGGTTTAGTATTTAAATTTAGATTCATAGACCCACAGAATTGTTTAGGTTGGAAAAGACCTTTAAGATCATCAAGTCGAACCGTTCCCCCAGCACTGCCAGGTCCCCACTGACCCCTGTCCCTCAGCACCACCTTGACATGTCTGTTAAACCCTTCCAGGGATGGGGACTCCACCATTTTCTCCCATCCTGTCACTTTTTCCTGGGGCGAAGAGACCAACCTGTCTCCCACCTCCCTTCATCCTGCTGTCAGGGAGTTGTCAAGATCTCCCCTGAGGTTCCTTTTTTCCAGACTAAACAGCCCGAGATCCCTCAGTGGCTCCTCATCATACTTGTGCTCCAGACCCTTCACCAGTTTTGTTGCCCTTCTCTGGACACGATCCAGCCCCTCAATGTCCTTCTTGGAACGAGGAGCCCAAAACCAAACCCAGGATTTGAGGTGTAACCTGCCCAGTGGAGGGGAACCATCCCTGCCCTGCTCCTGCTGGCCCCACCAGTGCTGGTACAAGCCAGGAGGCCACT
>NW_010423728.1:18941-24613 GCF_000710305.1 Buceros rhinoceros silvestris
AGCAGCATCCAGCCACTCTTCGTTGTTGTGATGCAAATGCAGGATCATATCATTGGCCTTGGCCCGTTGATTCGGCCTGTCCAGATCCCTCTGTAAAGCATCTCAAACCCTCCAGCAGATCAACACTCCCACCCTATATATTGTCATCTGCAAAGTGACTGAGGGTGCACTCGATCCCCTTTGGAAAGGACAAATTCTAAACAGGTGCAAGATGCTGGTACTTCCATCTCTCCTACTCATGGAACCAAGTGCTGATGGTGTACCACATCTGTGCTGCTTTAAAACAAAAGGCTCGGTAGTTAAGTTGAATTTTATTTATTCTTGACAAACCCATTGAGGTTCCTTGTTTAAAGGCCCGATTAGTCTCTCTCTTTGCAGCATGACTGGAGAGTCTGGAGCTCTGAAGCAGCGTGGCAGATCTCCAGCACGGCTGCAGCCAGCAGCGCTGACTCTTGCCTGTCACTTTCAGGTGCCCCATGGTATCACTGTCCTACCTGCCCCGGATGGCCTCGGCATCGCTGCCTTACGGTGGAATATTAGCTGGGACCTTGGAAGGAGCCTGCTTTTGGGAACAGAAAGCTGGCAACTCCTACCGGCCTCATCACCTGCCGCTGGAACCCGGAGGATGCATTGATATTCAGACGGAGATCAGCACACGCCACTGCCTCGCCACATACAGGCCTAGTGTGTAACGGCACTTCTCATCCCCGCTCTGGCTGCCATCTGTTGAGTTCGATGGCAGCTTTGGTGCTGAGGGCACAGCAGAGATGTAGGTCCTGCCCTGCCTGTGCAATGAGCATCTGCACAGAGATAAAAATTAGCTGAGGGCAAAAGGAGGCAGCTGTGGGGTGGTGGTGCTTGTCTTCCTACAGCTAAAACTCGCAGATTTTCCAAAGGTCACCTTTTTTCTTTCTGCCACACAGGTAAAAATCACCCATGTGTGCGTTGTGTGATGATGGAACTGACCTGCAGCCCGCTGACAGAGGCCTCTGAAGATGTGGTGTGTTCTTCTAACCCCATTCAGACCTTCAGCGCTGGGCCCACCTGCAAGCTGCTGACCAAGAATGCCATTTTCCAGAGCCCGGAGGAAGATGGCAGCGTCTTCGTGTGCGCTGGCGATGAGGCCTCGAACTCTGCCCTGGTACCTCTTGTTCCTGTCGGTGTGGTGGAGGGGGTTTATCGCAGTGCTTAGCAGTCACAGCATCGGTGTGTGTTGGTGGGATAGTGAACGTAGTGTGTGTTATGAGGGATGGACGTGGGCACTTTAGGAATGATGGGCAAGACGAGGAGAAGGGCTGCTCTTGAGGTGAAAAAGCAGATGGAAGGACAAGAGGCTGCATGAGAGCTTGTGAGTTAGGGTGACCTGAGAGAGGGCAGTTAGAGTGGCTGTGCTGCAAGCCTGCTAAAGACAGTCCAAGTGGGATGTGAAAGGAGAGCAAGGTCCTGTCAGTAACTCGAGGAAAATCTTTTCTCTAGCGAGGGAGCTCTGGAGTGGATGGGAGGGCAGAACCCCGCAGCCTCTGACCTTGTCTCCCCACAGCTCTGGGATGCGGGCAGCGGCTTCTTGCTGCAGAAGCTGCAGGCAGACCTGCCTGTGCTGGATATCTGCCCCTTGGAAGTGAACCAGACCCACCTCCTGGCTACACTGACCGAGAAGATGGTGAAGATCTACAAGTGGCAGTGAGAGAGGCCCCAGTGCCTGCCAGAGAGACATTCCAGGCGTGCTGCTAATCCCACACAACTGCCCAGCCCCGCGCGCCGCTGCCGCCAGAAGACAGGAACCACTGCAGCACCCTTCTGGCGGCGGGACTGGATGTGCTGGTGCCTAGAGCAATTTCATTCTTTCATCTTCCTTTTTAGATCTGCTGTTGGTGGGTTGGTTTTTTTGGTCAGTTTTCCTCAGTCAAACTCTGCAAGCTGCCTCAGCACAGCGATAGTTCTTGGACTGTCTCCAGCGCGTGTTGCTGCACTTTTTCTTCCAGTGTGAATACAGCACAGGGACTTGCAAATCTCTTCCACAGATCAGCAAAACCAGAGGAACTTGAAGACCTGGGACTCCCACTGCCCTTTCTGGTGGAGTCCTGCTGTGATTACTGGGTGATGAAAGGGGGTGATACTGGCATCTTGCTTGCGTGGCTGGTGTCAAAGCAAGTTCACGGCTCTAGGGAACATACTCCATGGTTTTTTGAAGGTCTGGGGTCAGTTGGCAGTTAGTCTCCGTTGAGGACAGACCCAGTTTTGTGGCTGTCAAGAGAGAGGACAGACTGGAAAAAATCTACAGAGAACCATTATTTCATGGATTTTGTTTGGTTTTTTCCACGGGCATTTAATTTGCACTGAAATTCCCTAATTCCCTGCCCCTGTTTCCCCTCCTCTCTTCCCACAAGCCAACTTGGACAGTTTGGTTGAGGAAAGCAAAACTAGAGAAGTACGGGAACTGTGTCCTCTTTACCTATGCTGTTGGCTGCTGAAGATCGTGGTGTCCCTCCCTGAAGACACCGAAGTACCTTGGGGAGGAATGCTGGCTGCTCGCTTTCAGTTGGGGGTTCCTCTTGGAGGAACTGGTGTTAACTGTGGGATTTCACCAGCTCCCTTTTTGCCTTCCTTCAGTCGCAGCTTCCAGCTGTATTCGTGTGTGAGCGTGCTGCAGGCTCGCTGCCTCTCTAAACCCAAGCCCGTGGGGAGGGCTCGTGGGTCAGGGGGTATGTCCTGGCCATGAGCAGTGGCCACTTTGCACCGTAAATTACGGTGAGGGCAGTGAGAAATGTTTATCTCCAGGTGAGATGATGAAGCAGGACTTAGGTTTCATTTCATGTTTAACAGAAGCGAACTTGAAATGATGCTGGAAGCTGCAAGTTGCATCCCCTGTGCTGGAGGTGTGTCCCCCGTTACAGCTCTGCTCCAGCCGTGGTGAGCAGTGTCCGTCCTGGTCAGAGTGAGTGCGCCGCCGCTCAAACTGCCAGAACAATTTTATCTTCTGAACTCTGGGGCTTGCACGGTATAATCCTGTCTTAAAAATGAGATCGAGAAGATCTCTCCTTAACTTTATATTTTTCTGTATAGAATTTTGTTCCTATATTTTTATATACTGCAGAAATAAAGTGTTTATAGTTACCAAATACAACTGGTGCAGCTGTACTTCAGAAATGCATTTCAGCAACGCACTCCACGTACCTTGTGAACCTAAACATCCCCCCCACCCCCGCCCCCGCCGTATGCAGCTGAGGTTTCTTGTGCTTTGCTCCACTTCCAAGTCACGCTGGGCTCCAGACTGAAGTAACGGCAGTTTTTAGTGGCTGAGGAGTCCTCACTGAGCCACGCGGCTCTGACGAGGTGAGGGGAAGGAAGGGGGCTGAGCGCAGTCGGGCTGTGTGCTGGGACATCCTCCAAGTGGAAAATGCGCATGTGAGACTGGCATTTTAACAACAGTCAGGAGCAAAGGGTTAGTAGAAAGAATGCTGCGAGAAGGTCTCTGGTGCCACCAGCTAAAACCAGAAGGAGCAGGCTGGGTGCTGCCAGCTCAGTGCACTGAGCTGCTCCTTCCCCGCCCGTTCGAGGCAACAAGATGCACGGGAATAGGAATGAAAAGGCCTCTCGGCTTTTGATTTTCTAGGTAGTGCTTGTTTCCTACTCTATTCCACCCCATGGGAATAAGCAGTACAAATTTAAATGCTATTAAAATAACAATGGAAGAAGTTCTCTCATGTTCCCTCAGTTTTCAAATCCAGAATTTAAAATTTTCAAAGGTTTGAGATGTGAAGAACCTGGTCACGCTGTCCTAGTCCCAGGTTTGCAGCTGGCTCCAGAAAAGCGCCTACACTGCGTGCAGAAAGCCATCAGCGTCGAGGGCTGATAAAAGGTCAGATGTGTTAATTAAATATTTGCTCATCGCTGTCTGGAGTCAAAGGAGCAGATTCTGGCATGGAAGGAAGAGAAAAATCAAGTGTCTCTGCAGCTGTTGTTATCAGCTGAGCTGCTGCGCTGGTGGCTTAGGCAATGAGCCACTCCGTGGCTATTTCTGCTGCTGTCTCTGGGAAGATTTTGTTATCGTTGAGCAGGGCGGCCCCTTGGCAACTCCTGTAGTAAACCCGCTGCGAGGCGATCGGTGAAGCCGGGCGGCTCTGCTGTGCACAGGCAATTTTTTTCTTTTTTTTTTTTTCTCCAGGCTTTTGCAGGGGAGCACCTTTCCTGATTTTAATTTCTGTAAGACCGGGCCTGAGGTGAGATTTCAACAAATAAAAGCATTGCGGATGACAAAAGGTGGTGCTACAAAGGCGCGAGCGAAGAAGCAGCGCAGCTCGGTGCGCGCGTACGCAAGGCAGGACCTGCCTGGGCTGCGCTTGGCTCCGGCTGTGGCCGCCGCTTCCTGGAGGGCAGAAAAGCGGCTCTTTCATGTGTCCCAACCCAAACTGGATTAAAACCAGGCAATGCAGCAAGTGAAACAAGCCGCTCAGGCTGAGCCCTGCGTTACACCGAGGTAGCTGGAGCATCCCCGTGGGATTTCATCTAGTTCTTTCTGGTTTGCAAGATGTAGATTAGCAGATTTTTCTACCAAGGCAGTAAATCCCGTAGCAGACTGGCCTGCTGCTGCAGGTTATGGACAGAATATGAGGGAAAGGCGTTCAGGGAGGAGGAAGAGGAGAGGGAGGAAACAAAGGAATGAGCAAGCAAAAGCTCTTTTTCTGTTGGGTTTGATTTTCATCGAATAGCAGAAGGAATAAACGTGGAAGAACAGATTTCTCTGCAGAGTCTCCCCTGCCGGGATGGTAATTCCAACTTTTGTTAGCAAATCTGCAGCTAAGGCTTTTCCCAGCCGAGCTGCGCATTAGCCGAGCACTCAGACACCCTTCGAGGCTGCCTGCGTCCCGGGTCGTTGCAGAGGTGCCCGTGCCATCGAGCAGAGGGTCGCAGCACCTCGGCAGTGGGACTGGTGTCTCCTGCAAGCCCCCTCAGCCTGCTGAGTCAAACATGTTGGTGTGAACAACCTCCCTGAGTCAAGAGAATAATCTTTATCAGCTTGTATTTGCTTTTGAGACAGTTAAAGATCTTTGGAGAGAAGGGGGAGAAGGCAGAAAGGTCCTGTGCTCGTGGCACTTCTCCTTGCTGGAGAGGATGGGCTGCAGGTGCCCTGCTGGGTGGGTGCCTGGAGGACACTCCTGCCCTGGTACAGAGCAGTACACTCAAAGTCTTGGAGCCGTGGCAGCATCTCGAGAGCACCAAGGGCACGCGAGATGTTGCTCTTACCCCATCTCATGCAAAATAGTGCCTCCAAGTAGCAAAAAAATAGAGGAGTTTGGGGATCTATGCCCTAAAATCCTTGAGACAAACTTAGCAGGTACAGGCAAGGTCCAGCCTGTGCTGGGCAAGAGAGAAAAACGCCTCAACGTAATTTCAGTGATTATCCCACCCAGTGAAGCATAATTAACGAGAGGGTCCAGGGGGTTTAGCCTTGCATCAAGTCCCGTTTGGTGTTTCCGCTAGTGGTGGAGGTGGTGGATGGGCGGGAGCGAGCCCCCCACGCTTCCAATGGTGTCGCGCTGGGAGCTGCACCGAGCGCTCAGCAAGGCAGAAGTGGGATTGGGAAAGAATTGTAGCACCTCGGAGGAAGGGTTGGAAATTTGCCCGTTCTCTTTCTTGTCCGGGTAGGTGCACACCACAATATGGAGCTGACT
>NW_010423728.1:24691-25498 GCF_000710305.1 Buceros rhinoceros silvestris
TCCAGTGGTGTCGTGCTGGGAGCTGCACCGAGCGCTCAGCAAGGCAGAAGTGGGATTGGGAAAGAATTGTAGCACCTCGGAGGAAGGGTTGGAAATTTGCCCGTTCTCTTTCTTGTCCAGGTAGGTGCAAACCACAATATGTAGCTGCATAAACACGGGTGGAGCAACAGGCTCTGCAGGAGCGACCTGGGGCTTCTGCTGCTTCGTGAAGCAAAGATGTGTCGACAGCATCGCTCTTGTGAAAACCAGAAATGTCACACTGGGCTAGACAGAGAGTTGTGCTAAGAGGCACAACGGTGCCCTTGTCTGTGATGCTCGTAAGATTGTAGCTGGAATATCGTCTCCTGTTTGTCGGCAGCTTCCTCAGAAGCTAAATACGGCCGTGGCCCTCTGGCTACTTCCTAACACTCATGAGCCACAGTGCTGCAGGACTCTGCCCTGCAAGAAGAGCCGAAACAAAGTGCGGCTGAAACTCTGTGTGTCGTGCCAATAATTCCCCAGCATTGCTGCTTAGCCATCAAGTGAGTCTCTGGAGAGCTCCCAAGGGGGCTCTGCAGCTCCTCTCCGTCCCTGTCCTGTGAAGGATGGAGGAGCAGAGCCAGCTCTCGTGCTGGGCCAGCTCCTCAAACAACCTCCACCGAGCCAAACGGGCTGCCAAGCACAGGCTTGATTTTGCTGGCTTTTGGTTTTGAGTGTTCCCAGCTGTGCGGCCCCTGGGTACCAGCATAAAGCCACTTTGCCAAGCGCAGCATCCCACAGTGACTCTTGAATGCAAGAAGAGCGGGGGCTTTACCAGCTGAGTCCCCT
>NW_010423729.1:0-2895 GCF_000710305.1 Buceros rhinoceros silvestris
GTTTTGCTTTGCCTTTTTTTTTTTTAGCAATAGCCATGCAACACTTTTGTCCAAATATGTGACGTGAGGTCAATTCCTCCCCTTCAGTCCTTGCAGGAATATGAGCGAGGTCTTTTGGATGCGCTCCGCTTTCCAGTGGAGGAAAAAAAAGGAGAAGGGAAGAGTGAGGATGTGAAAATTAATGCTTCTATTGCGGGGGACATTTTAATCCAAGTTTGCACAGTTTGCTGGGATTCTCTGATACTCAGAAATTCACAGGTCCCCAGGGAAGCAGAACTATTTTTTTACCTTAAGGGAAAGCCCAGTCATGTGTGTTCAGTGCCTGATGAGAGGCTGAGTGACACCTTCCTCTTACCCCTTTGTAGCCTCAAGATTTGCAGCAGTCCCTACTAGAGAAGTTGATGTGGACTCCAGAAATCCCCCCAGGTGCTGTTCAGGACAAAGCCTTTGTGGTTCACCAGCAGGGGAGAGCAGGTGCCTGGTGGGAGCCTTTGTGGGACTTACTGTGTCTCCTGGCCAGTTCTGCACCCACATCTGCAGCAGGGAAACTCCTGAGGAACTGCTGGCCTGATGTGTGAGACGGAGTGAGAACCCGCTGTGCCGATCCAGTACTGCTCCCATGGTGGGGGGGGAGGTGTTTGCGCCGAGGGAACAAGCACCCAGCTTTGCGTTATGGTCGCTGCTGGCTTCTCTAAAACCACGGGGTACCAGCCCCAGGTCCCCGGGGTACCAGCCCAAGGGCTTTGGGCCAGCGTCCCTGGTTGAACCCCAGCTTGCCGTTATCCTGTCCTTCCGTAACAGTGACCCAGGCAGCAGCCTGCAGCAGCGTTAAGAGATATTAGTTGTTTAGCTTAAATAAGTAAGTTTTAAATAGAATGAATCACTTAGACTCGTAATGTTGTATGACTCAGCCTGTGTTTGCTCAGCTTTACTTACTGAGCGTGAGCAACGGATAGGCTGAAGCCTCAGGCCATAAGCTGTAAACTGTCACCTGGATTTGCTGACCTGGTACAGAAGACAGAGGGTACAAGGGTCAGCTGCAACTAGCCAAGAGAATGGCTGACCTGAAGAGAGAGGAGGAATCCAAGACGCAGCCAGAAGATGTTGGAGGACAGAAACGCCACTGGAGCAAAAGGCACAAGCAAGGTGCGTGAAGATCCCAGGCAGGGTGGGTGCACAGTCTGTAAGATTCTCTGCCTGAGACTGCTTCGGGAAACCAGGGTTCAGACTGCGCTGCTTTATCCGCAGCTACCACAGCCACCCAGCCATCCTCATCACAGTCACCATGCATCATCCTGGACAGGGACTCTCCTGCCCTCCAGAACTGAAGACTACCTTCATCAGAGGAAAACACCACACGCTGGGCTGCACATTACACCCGTGTCTGCAGGAAGCCGATTTGGAGAGGATGTGGCCATCACTAGTGTGACTGGACTGCACACACTAGTGCGAATCAAAAAAGGAGCCTCATCCACACACAGGGAGGGTTAAGGAAGAGCACAGACAGCTCCAGAGAGGTGAGAATACTCTCATCCGAGAAGCTGTTAATGGTGAGCAGTTCCACAAATGTGCAATCACTCTCCAAACAGAGAACGGTCTGGAACAGAGGAAGGGCTGGTAAATGCACACCCAGGGTGCTGAGCGCAGCTGGGTGTAAGGCTCACTGACTGCAGTCAGTAAGGAGTCTGCTCTTGCATCAGCCCACCCACCTTCCATCACTCACCAACACCCTCTCAGTGCTCACAGCCTGATCCTCACCTCTGGGCTCCACCTCTGCCTGCCATCTGTGGTACCAGCAAGCACTAGACCCCGCGCAGCACCAAGCATCCAACCCTGAGAGAAGGAGGCTGCAGCCGCAGTAAGGCTGTCACTAACCCACTCAGGATCCCAGAGATCTCACAAAGGGATAGAACAGGAAGTCAACAG
Source organism: Buceros rhinoceros silvestris (assembly GCF_000710305.1). Classification (NCBI taxonomy): domain Eukaryota; kingdom Metazoa; phylum Chordata; class Aves; order Bucerotiformes; family Bucerotidae; genus Buceros; species Buceros rhinoceros. Next base: position 1,927 of record NW_010423729.1, read on the forward strand.
AGGGTAGGCCATACCTGCCCAGAGCAGGAAAAGGAAAAAAAAGAATCTAAGCAACATGCCTATGTAGTCTCCACCCTTGGAGCTGCTCAAAAGCCATCTGGACATGGTCCTGAGAGACCTGCTGTGTTCTTTTGAGCACCAGATCCTGGTGTCTTCCAACTGTGCTGTCGAGACAGGCTCCAGCGGCCCTAATGTTTTGTAGGGACCTCAGTGGGTCTGCAGTCTTCACCTCAGCACACAGGCAGGCTCCTGGGTAAGGTACTCCAGTGAGAAGAGCCACCAGAACACAGGCTAGGCGGGACTAGCTGGAGCCAAGCAGGAGACAGGTTCCTCACCTCTTAACAGCCATCTCCATGAGCCAATCCAAGCCAGCCTCAGCACCGAGATCCTCTTCCAAACAGCCATCAAGGAAAGTCTGGAAAAGCCCCTCAGGTAGTACTCAGCTGTTAGACACCTCAGCAAGGGGCTGAGGCTACACAAACCAGGTCCAGCCTTCAGCGAGCTGCCCAGCTCTGCCACCAGAGGCTCCCACTGGCCTCCCAGACAGCAAACACGAACCCAGCACGTGTGGGTAAGAACAGCCCCCACTGCTAAGAAAGCACACAAGCTTTGGTACTCTTTCAGCACTGACAGCCCACAGAGAGCACGGCAGGTCTGAGGATCTTTATTTCACAGTTATCCATGGCTAGAGGGATGAGTTACACATGGCAGCACCCACAGGTAGGCAGCGAGCTGTAGTTAACAATGTGAGTTAACTCATCTTGGGTTTAGCGACAGGAGATGAGACTGCACAGCTGTGCTCAAGGTACCAAAGCAACTCCAAAGGCCGGCAGTGAAAACAAGTTACTAAACCTGGAGAAAAACAATTGGTCCAACAAGGGCTTAGGAAATGGAAAAAAAAAAAAAAATTATCACATTGATCCGGGGGGGAACAAAAAAAAAAAAAAAAGAGTTCAAAAAACAACAAGG
>NW_010423729.1:2965-11198 GCF_000710305.1 Buceros rhinoceros silvestris
CCAGGGGAAAAAAAAAAAAAAAAAAAAAGAGTTCAAACAGCAGCAAGTAGGAATATTCCCTTCCCAAAGGGAAATCAATAACATGGAGAGAACAGTTATGAGGGGGAGAAGCTCAGGGCTAGTCGTAACCACAGCTGGACCAGATCAAAGCAACGTATTTCACTCCATGGAGCAACACGCCCTGCACTTTCTGTGGTGTGTTACATTAGTCTGTCTTCATCCCTCGTCAGCCGGCTCCCAGTCCAGCGGCTAGTTCCAGCACCGTGCAAACACAGTTCGTGAGAGCAGCCCACAGCTCCCCGTCTCACTAACGGACTAGTGTAACTCATCAGAGCCCAGGAACGCGTGAGCCACACAACGCACACAGGAACAGGGACAGGAGGGAGCTCTTGCCAGCCGTGCAGCATCGCTCAGTGCCTGCTCATGCAGCAGTCCCAGACAACGTCACTGAAGTTGTCTCTGGATCCACTGGCCCTGCCCTGCAGAGGGCCACAGCAGGGAACCACAGCACTCCCCAGGCTGACCCGGACTCAGCTGGCACGTTGAGAACAGAGAGACACTGCAGGTACTGTAAGGGCTTGGACACTCTGCAGAGCACTAATACGGCCTGTAGTTCCAGTAACTGGAGAAAACAGAGATCTGGAAAACAAGAAAGGCAGGTAAGTTCCTGCATCCCTTGGGCCACAGAAGGAAGAACATCTAACGCAAGCCATGCATGAAGATGGAGCTTTACAGGATTACACGCTCCCCATTGCAGAAGGGCAGATTTGCTGCTATTGTCCCTGGAGAAGCCTGGAGCACAAAGATACTTGCTCAAGGTGGCAGCCGGGTCCAGTGGTCTACTGGAACCTAGCTGGCTAAGGCATCCCTGCCTCCTCTTCAGCACCCTGGCACGGCCTCACATCCCACTCGTGACTGAGAACACAGAAGGGTCTACCTGTTACCTAGCCACTAGCTCCAAGAACATCTGCCACACGACTACACGTCACCCCATATGGCTGCGTACCAGGCAGTGCCAGCCAGCTCCCTGGCTCCAGAGCACTGACTCATCACTTGTTTTCAGTTTATATGCAAGTTATACAGAATAACATCATAAGTAAGATTTTTTGGAGATGTGAGGTCCTCTGAAAATCCAAAGTTAAAAACCAAGCCCCTTCTCTAAGGCCATTACCTTGTCCTTCAGTTGCTGGCAAAGCTGCAGAGAAACTGTGAAGAAGACAAGAGCATCATTTAACCACGGGATCACACATTCCACCTTATGGACATGGCTGACTTCATACCGCTGGCTGCCAAACTCACTGGATGGGCGGGGAGAGAAAAGAGAGACCTTCACACAACAGCACAGAGCACAAAACTCACTGTCCTCCACTCTTAGAGAACAGATTATGATGATTTCTACTACATTTAAAACAGCTCCAGGCAAAATTATAGACTGCAAACTCTCAGCCTACCTCTGTCCAGGTTTAGAGTTAAGCTAAACCCAACAGGACTCAGGCGGAAAGTTTACCACTTCCAAGAGGCATGAAGGCAGGAAATGCACACGGCAATGCCAATAACCTAGTATTTACTTTGGTTGACAACTCTCATCTCTAGACAAACTCCTGGCACCGCACGGCTGGGCTGTATCCCGGGAACTCACATCTTTGGGCTTTTATGAGCAAGTCGTTACAGAAACCCCTGCACATTCAGCGGCATAGCCACAGCAAGTGGCTCAGTCCAGCTCCTCCACTTAACAGCTGCTACAGTTGGAACTGCATACGGCTGTTGTGATGTCACCCTCAGCATACTCCTACACCATTACATAGCCCTTGTAGTGACTGCACTTACAACATGGCTCCAGGGTTGTGTAAAACGGACCCTCCAGCAGGCTTGAAGTTCTAGAGGAGAAGAAAAAGGTCATTAGGATTTTGACTTAGTAAACAAACTACTCAGAAGAAGGAAGTTTAAGGTTTGCACTTTCAAGAAATGCCTATGTTGCAGCTGCCTGGACACTCCACTCCTGTGGAACCCATGTCACTTGATCTCATAAAAAAAATTCTACACAGTGGCCGAGTCCAGCCTAGCTTCAAATTATAGCACCACAAAAATAAGGTGAGAAGATCCAGTAGAAAGATGATACCCTTATGGAAGGACTGCACTGCATAAAGCTTAAGAGTTCAAGTCTGTTTCTGCAGGACATCAGGCTGATAGAAACGCAACAGGTGAAGCCGAAGTATCCATCAAAACTCAATTCAGAAACCCCAAGATGCTTCTTAGATGAAACTGGATTAATACAATTATGTCCTTCCAAAATTACACAAATTTATCAAACTATATTGTAAGATAAAGCATTATGTGGCAAAAAGTAGTTCCTGGCTTTCTTCAGAGAACTGGTATTTTCTTCTGGGCTAAGGGACCATGCTCCACTAGATGTAGAGCCGGTGTTCTGTCTGCAGCAGATCTAAACACAGACACTAAACAGCACTTACAGTCATTTCTGCCTTATCTTGTGCATAAACACTGCAGGAGGCAACAGCACAGTCTCCTCCTCACAGAGAGGAGAGGGAAGTAAACAAGGCTCAAGAGACAGCAGGCATCACCTTGGTTGTACTGGGCTGCAGCACATGGAGCTGGTAGACAGTCAGGCACAGCTTATTCAGGTTGATATAGAAATTCACAAGGACGTCTGGAGGCAGAGCAGGGGTGAACATTTTCTGGTGAGAAAATAAGTAGTTTCTTCATCAGTGAAAGGACCGTTACTTCCAGTGCTGGGAAGACGCTACTTTTTTCTAAGTGATGCTACAGTTACCCCATACCAAGAGGGACAGAAAAGGTTGAGCAGCCTGTAGGCAGCAGTTGTTCCTCTTACTGCACTTGATCAAGTGCATGACGGTGATAAAACAGGACGGAGCAGTGTTCACAGGGGCAAACCATCCCTGGACAAGATTCCTGGACAGAGAACAGAACTTACTCTCTGAAAACCAGAGTCCTCATGTCCAAGTCATCTGCTTCCCCACAGGAAGACAGAGAGCAGACAAAAATGCTCACAGCTTGCACCTACTTCGGCTCTATCTCTCTGCCTCAGCAGACACTTCAGAAACTCATTTCCACCAGGGTGAAGCACAATCTCCTAGCTGCTGCATTCTGCCAGACTCTGTGGAGATCTCAGCCACCACGTACTTACTGCGAGACCACTGGAGGCAATCTCTGGCAGAGTCAGAGTGGCTGGGGTGGTCAGCCGATTTCGGGCTCTTGAGAGCTGCAACATCACAGCATCCATAAGCTACAAGAAAACATACCGTGCGGTGCTGAGTGCCAGTCCCTGGGCAGCGTGCTGCAGGATCCCACAGACAATCTCCATCAGTAACACCACCCCCTCCCCATGCCAGGAATTCAGGGACTTATTGGGAAGGGGGGGCTCCCACACATCTGCAGTTTAACTGTTACCACCGTCATAGACAAGTCAGGAGCGTTTAACACAGGGACTGAAGAGAGACAACTATTCGTTAGAAGAATGGGAAGAGAAAGTAAGACCAATTACTGATGCTACAGAAGCACTGACAAGCTCTTCTGAAGACCAGGCACGAAGGAAAAACAATTTGTTCTCCTCGATCCCAAATCACAGGTACAACAGCTGCTGAAGAGGCAACACCCTGTTCATAACCATCTGTGAGCCATGGCACTAGAGACAAGAACCAGATCACTGCGATCCAACTCTGCCAGAAACCACAGTTCAAAGGCTTGATTCCAGCAGACTTCTTTTGCCAGAAAAGAATGGGAAGCAACACATGCCTGTTACAGTGCTCATTACTGCCAAGGCGAAGGCATTTGATATTATGACTAATTTCTCACCCCTAGTTTCACCCAAAAGTAAAAAGGAAATAGTTTTGTTACCTCGCTTTGTCCTATCAGCAGCCCTTACCCACACGGAGACTAAAAAGGTTTAGCTTTCTCATGTTTGGTGTTGTAATGGATTCCCAGGAGTAAGTCAAGCCTCAGGGAGCCTTTCCAAGCAGAGGGCTGGGCTTTACTGCCACACAGCAGCTGGGCTCCATCGGACCACACCAGCTACCACCAGCAAGGGAGGGGACACTTTCAAATCATGAGTGAATCACGAGTGTGACTGTAACCTTCTGTTTGCCGAAGGCTGCCCCATTTCTTCCCTCTCCAAAAGCACCGACTGTCAGAGAAGAGCATGAGCTATGTAACCACATCATCCAAAAACGATCAAGGGATGCTCCCAGAATGTCCTTGCTGTGCCAGAGGGCACCGACTGCTCACATTACCATTCACCACAACACACAACCCTGTTACTGATGCTAAACTGGTGCAGATCCATGTCAGGTACAAGGTCACACAGATACACCTTGACACAGGTACATCTGGGTACAACCAGGGAGTCCATTACCAGAAAGAAACTCAAGATACTAACGTGCATTGACTGTGTTTAAAATAAATGGGGAAAAAATGCACATTCCCCCCCAAGTAGCAAGGGCTTTCTCCTTACCTTGAGAACCTCTGATCCTGTTCGGAACTGGTAGGACACATCTCTGTTCATCAGCAGGTAAATGGCTTGGTTAACATGGTTTCTAGCATCCTGGATCTGCAAGGGCATAAACGCAGCCCTGTTAAAGAAACATTCTCTACAACACGCAGGAGGAAGTAGAGGTTTCCCTGATTTTCTTGTTGGGCCTAGGAAAATGGCGACTTCTCAAACGTCAAAGCCATTTCTCTTTCAAGTACCAGTCACTTGCTAACACAAATTTACTGCTGCTGCCCAGATGCATTATTGGGTTCTTCACTCAAGGAATGGAGAAGCAAAGTAGTGTGATAGCTCCCAGCTGACTCGTTGACAAAATACTGCTGCTGCCCTGCAGGAGCAGTGACATCAGGCACTCCCATCCTGAGAGGACCCTGATCCTGACTATTCAGGTGGGAATTCTCACTGTCGACGGCACATGGCAGTCGGGTCTAGCAACAAGAATAACCATTTTTTTTCCTTAAGAACTGTTAAGAGCTAAAGCCAATGATGCTGCTACATCAATAGCAGCAATGAGCAGCAAACACTGATCTCTAATATAGCATCTCTGGCAGCATCCCAGGGTCCTTCTCAACTATAATTTTTGGGGTTGAGAATTATCCCAGCATCCAAAATCTGCCACCACGCCACTTGTGCGGCACTTGACCAAACTCAGGACACAGGCTGCTCAAGACTCTCTCAAGCGAGACTGCTTGCAGCCATGAGACAATTATCAAAGCAAGGCTATAGGTACACCCCAGTGCTCTCATGGGAGCGAGGAAAAACCAGAAAAAGAAAAAAATGGCCCTAGAAGAAAGTGGCTTGTGTTCAGTTCCAGGCAGCAGCAGGAAAATTGAAAAAAAAACGTAAGAGGTAAATCAGAGGGTGCAATAAATGGAAAAGGTAAGCAGGGAAGTCTGTGTGAGATGCAGCTGCTGGGAGATAGATAACACAGTTTGGGATATTTGTAGTTCAATGCATCTACACCGCTCCCCAGCAACCCCAAATCCCAGCTCAGCCTTGTAGAGGCCGCCCTGGCATAGATAAAATCAGTCGACTTTGGCACTGGCATCTCAAAACACAATGTTCTAGATTTCTACAAAGTCACCAGGCAGAGCTTCCACTCCACTGCCAAAGCTGCCTTTGGGACCTGCTCTCAATACCAAACACACCGATCACCCAGCAAAACCTCATCCAGGCACAGCAAAGCACCTGGAATGCCTCTTTCTCCAACCTACTCAGCTATGACAAAGCAACTGTTGGAAACTATGTCTTCAAGATCAGGCACTAGACCAGGCCCTGAATTCAGGCACCTTCCAGCAAAACGGTGGGAAAGAGCCTCAGTGTTTTGGACAGCCACATCCCTTTAAGTCCTTAACTGAGGGAACTCAGCTACGCCACAGGAGCACAACGCAGTGAGATTTGATCTCAGCATAAAGAAATGCTTCCCTAAGAGAATGAGAGCAAACGACTCAAAACCTCTGCTGTTGCTCTTTGCTCTGCCAGCCTGGGTTTTACAGGCAGACACAGCGCCAATGCCGCACAGACACTCCCTTTAAAGCGTTGTGACTGCTGTGCAGACAGCCCTCGGCTCACTGGTGCTTCAGGAACAAGCAGAATTCACTTCCCCTCCAGCACCAGAACTGAATCTGTCTCCTCCCTTAGCTTTTACCACTGGAGCTAATGTGGGCTGGGCATAACCTCTCTTGGAGGGCGAGGGGCTGCAGCTGCTGGTTAACGGTACCTGCTGCAACTTCCACTGCTTGTCTTCCCGAAAGGCAAAGTGCAGGAGCTGGTTATTTCTGGGCATTTTCAGATTAACGTCCTTGAAGAAAGAAAGAAACGCATGAGAGCAAGCGTCCCCATACACCGTGGTGGGACCATGGAGACTGCCAGTCCCGCTCCGTTCCGTCTCCCAGACCACCTTGGCAGGCTGCTTTCAGAACTCCTGGCACAGCCAGGACCCCAGTCCTCCTACGGGAAGACGCTAATACAAAGGACAAGTTGAAAGGCATTTAGTGAATCGGGATGTAGACAGGACACATGACCACCTCAGAAGGCCCCCAGGGAAATTGAGTATCACTCAGAGGCCTTAAAGGCAAGAAATCCCCATGGAAGTAGACTCCACCACTCACCACAGAGTGGAGGGGGTGGGTCAGATGCTGGATCTTGACAAATGTCAACAGTTGCTGAAACGTTAAGGGTTTAAGGCCTGTAAGGGAAGACTGACGACGACTACTTCTTGAAGACTGGTAAAGTATAGCAAGGATGACCACTCCCTTGAGGTCACCCAAGTGTGACAGGGAAGACTCCACCCCCTTCTCAGCAGGACAAAGCAAGAACCACAGCAGGTACTCACGGCTTGACACAGGGCATCTCCCTGCAGCGTCAACACACCTTTCACCTGGTCTGTGCTGAAATGAGAAGAAAGGTTTGAGCAACACGAGTCACAGAGGCAAGAGACACCTCCGAAACTGCCAGCCTGATGCCACCCCTTGCTGTCCCCTGCAGCCAGCCCAGTTCTCCCATCTCCAGCGGCCAGCTGGGGGATGCAGATGAACTCTACACACACTTTCAAGTCCCAGCTCTTGGACTGTGGCCAGTTGCTGTCATACACTTTACGAGCCGTATCACCCTGACTTGTCCTAAAACAAGACGTTCACTTCCAATCCCATACTTACATCATGTTTTACCTATCAACAGTTTGGTAGCAGTTACAAACAGCTCTAGCAGGCACAAACAAAAAATATTAGAGGAATTACTGACATTGGAGTGCTACGTGATTTGTTTGGGAGTTGAAAGCTATAACCTCTCCTCCCCAAGAAAAAAAAACCTAAATAAACAAAAAACCCACCCCCCAAACCCTTTAAAAGATCCTGCAAGCTGGCTCACGTCAACGGTGGGGGAAGACTCAGGCCCTCAGTGTAGCCACACCTTACACTAGGTGTGTGATACACTCCAGGGAGACTCTTCAGATCAACACTTTTTAAGATCCACCTTGCAAAAACAATGAACGAAAACTAGAACCTTCATACTGAATACTTTAGGATCTGATGAATGCAGCCTTCAACCCAACACAGAATCATGGTGCCACGCTATGAAGCGTTCACCTTGCTGCTCCTGAGGACTAAGGTCTATGACTTTGCAACAAGCCTGCGACCTCTGCCAGCATACAGCTGTTCAGACCAAGCCCATGCTGAAGGTCAAAGAACAGACAGCGATTTCATAAGAACTGGTCTCGAAGGTGCTGTAGAAGCCAGGTCTCAGTTTGCTCTGCGCAAAGGAGATTTACTGTCGCTGTTTTAGGGAGATTAGGACAAAGGTACAGATTTACCTGCAGTCAGACTCAGAAGCTGAGCTAAGAGCAGAGTTCAAGTCTTGTAACTGCAAGTTCCCGCATCTGAAAAACGCCCCTTGGCAAAACTGCCCACAGCAGCACACTGATGCCACACACCAGCACGTGGTCAGGAATCAATTACAGGTGTCAGGAGGAAACGGCACAAATCTGGCTAAGGCCACCCCTGGAAGATGGCTGCAGACTGTTACTTCAACCAGCCAGGAGAAGTTGTCTGTTTGTTTCCCTGAAGGTAAAAACCCCGGCACTGCGGGGGTGCTGACAAGGCCCTGGCCACAGGTGCTCGAGCAGTAGCGCCCTTTGCTGCAGCGGGAAGCCCCGGCACAACCACCGGGGGCTGCGGACGCCCCCCGCGGGGCGGGCTGGCGGAGGCACACAGA
>NW_010423729.1:11360-14805 GCF_000710305.1 Buceros rhinoceros silvestris
GGGTGTCAGCACAAAGTTCTCCTGCTGGACAGCCCCCCCCGAGCCACTGGCGGGCAGGGCGAACCGCTGAGAGGCCTCCTGCCCAAGAGAGGACACAGTGAGTGCTGGAGCATCCACCTGGGCCCATTGCACCACAAGCCAGGAACAAAGGCAAGAGCAGAAACACAGACACTGGCACATGGCTGATCGCAGAGCAGTCACCTTGGCAAGCATCCCACAGCCCACCTGGCAGAGTGCACGGATTGTCCCTCATTGTCCTGCAGGACAGGCACAGCCCAGGAGAACACCCAGACCGTGCAGCTCATGGAGAAAGATATCAGAAATCAGAAAGCTCCAGCTCCGCATCCCGGAGCCAGGTGAGGTGGCCAGTGTCCAGACAGGTTGCCAAGCTGCCCACAGCAGAGGCAGCACTTGGCACTGCCCAGCCCTACGAGCCCTCATGGCACTGCCCCCTTCTCAGCATGCTCAATGCCCTGAGCTGCACAGTGCAAGCACCACCAGTCCCTCACCCACGTGGGAAGCCTGCAGTGAAGCCAGCCCTCCTGACTGGTTACACAGGCTGATGACTTTAATCACCCTAAAACTGTCAGAAACTCTTCCAAACAGATCCTCTACCTACAGATACTGCAGGTTATTGTCACCTGGCACTGAGCCATGTATGGACTCAGCACTATGGCACTTCTACCTCCCCCAGCACCTGCCGCTCCCCTCAACGTTTTTGTCCCTGCTCTTCCATCACCCACTAACCCCCACCAAAACCTCAGAGCATTAAGGGGCTGGGCCTGTTGAAAACTAACCCGGCAGGAGAGTGGTGAACTCGCAGGCACACAGTTCCCTTTGGCCAGCTCACCTCCAGGCTGCCTGGAGAGAGCCAAACCCAGCAGCCCACGCTCAGGCTGCAGGAAGGTGCTGCAGGCCTGCTCATACCTCTGAACAGGGTGAACAGGGCAGCTACTGGCAGAGAACTGGGTGTACGGAGGGAAGGGTGGTTTTGAATGAGGAGAGTGAGTGCTACCAATCACTGCACAAGCAGTAGATTGTCAGCTAAAAGTGATCGTGCTAATTTCCACCATCACATAACAGTTACAGGCAGATCCAGATTCTCTGTTTCAGAAAATATTCACATCTTGGGCAAATGCCTGGCAGAGCCTCCACGTGCCTTTTCAAAGCAGCTCTCTCAGCAAAGAGGGCTGAGAACAGAACAATCATGGGGAAATCAGCTTTATTACGAGTCCTTGAGATCAGAGGGCTAGCAAACAATTGGGCAGCACTGGACATGTGTGATGGACCTTTCTGTGCACCCTCTACCGAGAATCTTCTCTTACAGAGGAAATCTACCACCAACCCTCACACTGAAGAGCAAAGAAACTCAGAACACAAAAAACAGTTGAAGCAAATAAACGTTACCTTCAAAATATCCTGCAGCTGTTTCAGAACAGCATGGACCTCTTCTTGTAAAAGCCATTTAAATTCTTCTTCCTGTGTTGTGGAAAGATGGCACTAGAATTGTTAGAAGTCAAACACTGGAAATAAATCTCTCAGATACATACAAAAGCTATTTCAGTTCTAAGGATACTGTATGTCCCTGCTGTTTAAATCACATGCTAGTAGAAGAAGAAAAAAGGCTCCTTCCCAATTTGTTGAAAGGCCTCACTCTGCACTCCTCCGCCCGGGCAAATGAATTGTCCTCACTCTTGTTCTGACTTTAACACAGCAGCATTCACACAGATCACTGTGTCAATAATCACAAAATGAGGAAAAACAGGCAGCACGGGATGTGAATTTCAGAGCAAAGCTGGAAAATCTACCACCATCCCTCATGCTGAAGAGCAAAGAAACTCAGAACACGAAAAATAGAGGAAGCAAATGAATGTGACCGTCCAAATATCCTGCAGCTGCTTCAGAACAGCATGGCCCTCTTCTTGTAAAAGCCATTTAAATTCTTCATGTCAATGAACGGTATCCTGCTGCTTCAAAACCTGGGACATCTTTCTAAGCTGCTGGGTGGGCTGACCGGCTGCCAAACACCTCCTCAGCCTCTCCCACTCCACCTCCCCAACAGGACAGGGGGAGAAAATAACATGGAAAGTTCGTGGGCCCAGATAAAGACAGGGAGATCCCTCACCAGTCAAAGACACGGGCAAAACAGACTCAAATTGTGGACAAATCTGTTGCCAAATAGATGGTGAGAAACAAAGACAAAACCTAAAATGCTGCTCCTCCTCCCCCCAGTGGCATTTTCCAAGCAACAGCAGCCTAAAAATAAAGCAAGTGAAACTGAAAAATGGGGGAGAGAAAGGCTGAGGACTCCCAGTCATCTGGGCAAATTCAGATCTGGCAATGACACACCACGTCAGGCCTCGATCTGTTCTCCACTACAGAGAAGGCTGTATACAGCAGAGCCTCAGACCCCAGCTGAGCATCCTGTGAAACCACAAGACCCCATGAGATCGTCAGAGAAACGGGGACAGAAGCAAGCAAGGGACAAAGAGGTTGACACATGCTGACACCCTGCAAGAGAGGAGAAATTTTGCACGTGAAAAGCACTGGAAGGGAATGAATTGAGCAGATTGCCCACAGAAAGATTGGAAAGATGTGGTCAGCTCAGAAATTTCAGCCTGTGTTTTCTCCACTAGAGAGTTCCTCTTCACCATGAGAAACACAAAATAACTGCTCACAGGTGTGTTGTCACCTTACGCAAGAGCTATCTGAACACAGACTAGGACAAGGGCAGGTTTGTTTCAACAAACGTTCACCCGAAGCAAGTCCACACAACAAATCTAGGTACAATTCTCTGTTTACCCTTCAAACACATGCAGGTGCAGGACCACTGACTTTCACCATTTAATCCCACGTGGGGCTCCTGGGCATCACACGGACACATCAGATTTCTTGCTCTTTCATTCTCTGTAACACTCACTCTCCTCCAGGCTCCCAAAAGAACAGAAATCACACAAGGCAAAGCAGACACCTTCATTGCCTCTCCCACCCCACTGTCACCAGGCGGACGCTTTCTACTTCAACTCTTCACTGGTGTCTGTCACATCCCTAGTGACAGCAGAAGATCCTCCTCCCCCTGCAGTTCTCACTCCCGGCTAAGTCAGTCGATTCACGGTGTCGGCAGACCGCACACCTCCACTGCTGGGGAAGGCTGCCCCAGCGTTCCAAACCACAGGAACTTCACAACAATCCGGTGTTCACACGCAGCTTTCTATGCAGCCCGGCACACCTCCAGAATCCCCTCCCTAGAGGGGAATTTCTCCCTGCTCCCGCGGCCCATGTCCCCAGAGATGTCCGCACCCTCGTGTGTTCTACGTCTTTCCGACCCTGCTCGGGCCAGCCAGGCTGCTGTGACACGCCACCCGCCTTTGCCGGCTCTGCTCCTCCACTCGCCAGCGTGTGGGACGGACTACAAACAATCGCGGTCGCGTACCACACGTAATGG
>NW_010423730.1:0-3280 GCF_000710305.1 Buceros rhinoceros silvestris
TATATATTAAATATATACATATTACTTAAACCCCATTCTCATAAGTTGGATCATTTCTCGGGGTCCAGCATGCAAGAGATCTCAGAATGCACAGGGTCACAAGGCAGTCCTGTCACTTTAGCCTCAGAGACCCAGGCAGCAGGCACAATCTAGGTAGCACGAAGGAGAGAGCTGCCAGGCCTTAGAGGCAAGCAGACTCGCTTGCAAATTTGCTCTGAGCTGCACTTTAAATCAGTGGCTGAAAAACAGATACCAAGTTGTTTGAGTACCTGGCTAACAGGCCAATCAACCTCAAAGGCTCACTCACCACTGAGGAAGAGATGTAATTTTTTTTTTTTAATTGACCTTGTGACCAACCCTTGACAAGAATCATGAAGTATTATGCTTTTGGCTATGCACTCTCTGGTTCTCCAGAAGTACAGGAAGAGAGCAGGTTTGTAGCTGCATGCACAGACAGTGCAGTCAGATTCGAGACTTGTTAAATAAGAAATCAAATCAACAAGGAAATATTTGTAAGCATCTGAGCAGTTATTACAGAGCAGGAGCAGAGAAAACAAGATCACTAATGAGAACTGTATGTCCCTTTAGTACCAAGCATAATAGGATTGTTTGCCTCCCAAGGCAACTATTTTTAAAGTCATATCCTCTGTAGAACAGCTTAAATTTTGTTCAAGTGTGCTTCATCCCACACTGACGTTTATGAGCTTTCTGCTAATACTGGATGCTGACACAATGCTGTATCTCTGCATACCTGCATGGGATGCTGAGACCACAGAGTGGGAAGAGACGAGCCCTTCTACTGGGTAGAAATCCTTCAAAACCAGGAGAGAGGTGAGCAACATTTGCCTCTGGAGGAAGGTGCTGCAGCATGAAGAGCACTGCGCAGCAGCGCTTGTTGGCGGGCTTGTTGGAGTTATGGGGAGGGAACCCTTCCTCCAGGATAGCTAGCCTTAAAAATAAAACAAGCCTCTTACACCACGCTCTAGGTTGAAAAGCAATGAGTTAATCACACAGCTTTGCACAAGGGCAAGGCAAGGGCTCCTGCACTGCTGCAGCAACTTACTCAGCACTGCTGGCGGATGAGGGCCCTGTGCTTGCAGCAGGGGACAGCAGCCTGGGCATGGGGGCTTCTGTCTGGAAGGCTGTAAAGCTCAGCAGGCTGAGCCAGAAGAGCTTGCCTCTAGGTTAATTTTTCAAATGATTTTTGCATGAAGGGTGACAAGCCAGTTCAGGTCATTACAGAACCACGTGCTTGCCATGACTTTGAGCTCACCTAGCAATGAGCAGCTCAGCTGAGATGAACCCGCTCCAGTGCTGGCAGAGCCTGGTGAGCATTTCCAGCCCTTGCAAACCAGCCCTGGAGCTGCTGTGCTAATGATGCCTCCACAGTCGCTGGCTGTGCTGCACTTTCCCTAGGAGAGAAAGCATCCCCACCTCCCGCTGCTTATCACTTCAGGGGACCTATTTTTATCTCAATGGTGTGATATCTTGGAGCACCAGCAAGGATGCCAATGGGAAGAGGAGGAAAGAACACACTGTATGACAACACCCTGGCTACAGCACAAGTCTGCAAGCAGAGCCGGTAGCATGTCCCCTCCTGAACAGATTTCCTTTTAAAGCAGTGAGCAACAGCATTCTCCAATTTGTTGCCAGAGATAGTGTCACCTGGCAACTCAGGGGTACTTCAGCCTTTTCATCGGTCTTCCTTTAACACTGTCACAGTATAGCATGTGGAGAAACAAACATTTAAATATGCAATAGGCAAGAGGAGGCACATCAGTAGGACTGCTGCTTTTAAAAGCAGCAGCAAGCTGACAGAATGCCCCACTCAAGACCACAGCTACGGTTAATACTAAGTACATGCCTAAGAGATTAAATAACTGTCCCTGCTCTGAGAAACTCAGTCCAAAACGTAGAAGACAAAAAAATAAAGCAATACCTCATTGCAAAGATGGAGAGATAGAGCAAACTGAGCAACATACACAAGAGCACAGAAAACCTGCAGCACCAATGTTAATAGACCCCTGGCTCCTCCACACGGGCCCACTTCTTCTGAATACAATAGAGTCTTTCTTACCTTGGCTCTACTCATCAGTCTCCCTCCCTTCCCTCTCCCTTGTGCATACACACACACACTCTCACACCCTGGGACAGAATACAGAGAGCTGTGTGCACTTGCAGTGAGATATTAGGAGACTTCAACTTGTTACCAGGCTCTACCCAGAGCTGTTCCTAAGGTGAACCAGCTCCACTACCTTCTGCAAACCAAGTGCTGCAGCCCCTGGCACGCGACAGCTCCACGTGGTTCTGCAGCCACCCTGCATGCGTGCCTCCTCCATCAGCGTTGTGGGCAGCTTTGCTGGCTGCTTCTGTGCTGAGGTCTCTGGTGCGTTACCACTTCCCTGCAGCACTTTCTGTTCAGCACCAGGGGAGAGGCACAGCATGCTTAGAGACAGTTCAGCACAAAACTCAGGAACAGTCATCACGGCCAAACACTTCGCACAATAGGAAGGCAATCATATGAAAGTCAGACGAAGGAGCCAAGTATCTGGCTCGAAGAGCCCTCAGGGCTTTGAACCTTTTGTATAAAGCCATATGTAAAAGCAGTCTGCAATGCTGCAGCCTCCACCTCTGGGAAATATTTACAGCTACAGAGCTGAGCAGTTCGCTGCATAAACTGCCTGACCTACAGTAAATCCATGAAAGCCATTACAGCCTTCAGAGAGTCAGTGGTCAGCAGCCAGTTGTGTCAGATCCAAGGGTATGGAAGATCTCCAGCCAACTCCCAGCTTATCTGTGGGAATGGTCTGGCTACCATACAAGTGATTACTTGTTTTGTTAACTGGTTTTAGTTTAGAAGAAAGTTCTCCCCTAGGCAGCACCTTTACAGACATTTCTGTTAGGTCGATGCGGGACTATGAATAACAAGGGAGAAAGACCAGCAGTTGCAGCACAAAGCAGAAGAATCCAAGTGCTCATCTGACCCAAAAGTGGAGCATTATCCACAACATGCTCTTTTCTTTAATATGTACTTCAATTTCCTGCTCATAACTGCAGCACACTTTATTCAGGATACAGAAAAAAAATAAATTAAATTTATTCCTGTTAGCAGAAGCCCTCCATGTTCTGCTGGCAGCAATAGAATAGAATATATGATGGGCAGAGACATGAAAACTCTGCTCAGGGTTAGCTCTTTCCTCTTTCTCAAGAAATGCTCTGGGGCAATCATGGCTATTCACTAAATGGAGAATTATATGCTTGGCTGTATGTGTGCACGTGT
>NW_010423730.1:3436-3671 GCF_000710305.1 Buceros rhinoceros silvestris
GTAGGGAAGAAGGAGGGATAAACGTCTGAAAGACAAATGTTTTGCATCAACAGTTTCCCAGTGCAACTACTTCAAGCCAAAGTGAAAAATTTATTTAAAATTACAAATCAGTTCATTTAACATCAAAAAGAGACTTGAAGCTATCTGCTGGCTCTTTGAAATCTCTCAAATCCCAGCAGATTAAACAAGTTGGAGTGGTGGATTTCTTCATTTGCCAGTGAAACTCTGAAGCCGA
>NW_010423730.1:3847-61513 GCF_000710305.1 Buceros rhinoceros silvestris
GGAAAGAAGCTTCTGGGAAAGGAGAGAGCTGGTGAAGAGAAGCAGTACAATACTGCATTCACATGAAACACTTCAAACAGGTTTGCTCCCCTCATTTCTCTGCATGAGAGAGTCCCCAGTTCAAGAACAAGGGCCTCTTCCTTTTGTAAGATATCCATCACTTTAAGGTTATCAGTCCTTATTCACTAGTAAATGTTCTTTCTCTAGCATTTTCTATGGAGAAATTTATCCTGCAGAATTCTGAATGGGGAGTTCATTGTATCTGGATATACGCACAAAAAGTTAGTTCACAGCATTGTTCCAGACTATTCTGCCCATCCAAGCGTGGGGCTGGTTGGCATTTTCAGAAGCAGCTGTTTTTTACTGAGAAAGGTTTCTGTCCAAAGATGATATTCAATTTGAGAGCCAGAAGTAGTCATTTCCCTCACAGATTTCATTCTCAAGTACAGGCACTTGTGTCTGATGCAACCGCCTAGCTCAGCTTCCATCTGCTTGGGAAATAAATTTGAGGTTAGGTCTGGGAAAAAGAATAAGATATGAGATGGAATTGTAAGTTCTGGTCATAATAGGCAAACACATAAAACCGGAAGAGACACCTTCTTCGGTGATTCACCCATCCAGAGACAGTGCAGAGGGAAGAGGAAGGTAGTGCCTCCATGCTGTTGGGCAGTAAAACTGGAAGAGACACCTTCTTCGGTGATTCCCCCATCCAGAGACAGCGCAGAGGGAAGAGGAAGGTAGTGCCTCCATGCTGTTGGGCACACACTGGTCTCAGAGCAGCATTGTACTCCAGAGGGATGTCGAACTGCTCCAGGGCAGTGTCAGACACATAGCTCAGCATCTCAAAGTGGGGATGCACCACGATGATTTTCCCCTGTCTCACCTGTGACCAGGGCAGAGAAGGAACAAGCTGACCTCTGAGTGCATCCTGAAAGCACACTTGTAAAGGAAGAGGGCAAAAATCCCACAGGCAATGAGCAAGCTCAAAATAGGTCATGAAAAGAAACAAACATGGTGCAAGGTCTTTGAAGACAAATCCCCCACTTTGGGGGGTTTTCAGCTGGGAATATTGCTGGGATGGATTATGAGGACCTCCTGAGCCTAGAGAGAAGGCTGACTGCTTCACTGTGGAAACACAGGTCACTAAGGTTTTTTGCAGAAGACTAGTGTGAGTCACTTGTGCTTTTTTTCCGCATGTATTTCTTCCTTCTCCTCATTAGGAAAGAGTCAGCAAGCTTTTTATAGACAGATTGCTCAGCACCAAGAGAATAGGATGCTGAGGACACTCACTCATCTCTGTTTGATTTTAAGACTTTTTACTGCTAATAATAAAAACAAGATATAAAATGCTTCTATAAATTGCAAGTTAGCTGAATGAGACCAGAGTAACTGGATTTTCTTTCACTTTCCTCAGCTTGTGCTAGATATCAGTCATTTTGCCTTGCTGTCAGCACTGCATTATGTGTGCATTAAGAACTGTTTTAAGAAATATTGTAGGGGCAAGTACACTAAAGTCCACATTTTTAATGGTCTTGCTTGTTTTTCACCTGCTCTGTTGATTCTCTCAGGGGTCTGTTGTTGTCTCCTACTGCCACAGTCCAGTGCAAGGCTTTATTCCATCTGTATAATGAAAGCAAACATTGGAGCTACTTAGAGTCAGCCGTACCACTTCCTTATTCAGCAGTCATATATTCCTTCTGGCTCTTCTCTAATTAGTCACTTATTCCCAGGACTGCTGAGCAGGACCTTTGTACTACGACAAATGTTGTTGCATCAGTTCTGGCTTTGCCACAGCTCTGATGGCAGATAGTCCAATTAACTTTAATAGATCTCCTACAAACAAGACCACACTGTTGCCATTTCTAAAATCAGTGATCATGGAGGAAGGGCGAAAGGAAGGTTTCATAGAGGACGTGAAAGCATTAATGTAGTTTAGAGCTCTCTATTTGTACATGCCCTGGAGGAGCAGAGGGTGCATACAACATGGGGAGAGGAGCAGAGATGGCCTAGGGACATGCTGGACAAACTCACACATGCACACAGTGGGCAGCTGTCAGCAGCCACATAGGGTTGATGACAGCCGCATTGCACTGGTAGTCTCCAAGGAGCTTCAGGGCAGCATACTATGGCCAACAGTGAGGACAGGCCTCATCAGCCCCACTAACATGCTTGAACAGCCACTGAGGATTAACTGGGGGAAAGCCACAGGTATATGCAAGAGCCAGAAAATTAGGCAAAATTTCACAGGCACGTTTCTTGTTTTCCTAGGTAACCTCACACAGTGGATACAGCAAGGCCAAAGATGCAGGAAAGACCAAATTTGTCTCCTCTGTCTGGAATTAGTGGGGGGAGGAAAAACAGATACATGAAAGCTTGAATCCTAAGTTGGTGAGCACCTCAGAGAGCAAACGAGGCTCTGACACGGAAAGCAGGTCTCTCCCATTCTCTACCCTGTGTCCCTGCTCCCAATAGGAAGTGCATGCAACCAGGATGAAGGCAACATACCACATGTATGGAAAATGAGAGATGGGGCACCTGCCTATCACTTTTCATCCAAGCAAGAATTGCACAAAAGGGGACCAGAGGTCCTTTACCTAGGGGGACATCCTTCAGAGGCAACATTGGTGCAGTAGTTAATCCTGAATTTTCTCCTTCCTGCCTGCTCTGCAAGAAAGGAAATAAGAGTTAGCTCCAACTTGGGTCAATAGCTTGTCCCCTCAAAAACCTCCCTGTTCTGTAAGGAAAAAGTTATTCAACCCCTCAAGCAGCAGCTGGCACGCTCATGAGAACAGAAAGCAACAATAGCAGACTAGTCCCCAGGATCAAGACTCTCCTCTGTAATGAGAATTTCAAGGGAAATATCAGGCTGACAGAATTAACACGACTCTTTGTTTCAGGTAACAGAAGTCAGTCATTTCATTTCTCAATGAGAAGAAAAGCCAATGCAGCAGGGTTAGCCTAGAAAATAAGATTGGGTGTCTAAAAATAGCTGCAGACGATGCAGACATTCTTAGGCACTACGAACATCTCTCTACTACCTGAATGAACAAAAGCAACCCTGGCTCTGAACCCTCTGCAGCTGTTTCCCCATCACTTTCAAAACGTACCAGCAAGGTAATCCCTGGACTCAGCTCCCACTTTGGGAGTTGAGAATCCACAGAGATTAGCTGTAGGAGCGAAGAAGCAGCTGTATTTCTATGATGAGAAATGTCATCCTGTAAGGACTTGTGGCTTTAACTAATCTAGGTGTCTAAATAATCCCAAACCCTGGTCTTGATGATATTCTGATTAAAACAAGAACTTTTACAGAAGAGGCACCTGCAAAGCAATGATAATCAGTGACATCAATAGGCATTATCAGCCAGAATTAATCTACTACAATTATGCTACAGGTACACAAAAGGAATCCTAATTTTCTCATAGTGGAATTACAAGTAATCTTCAACAGACAGCATGAATGCCCTTTATCGCACAAAAAACCCCCCTCACTTGAGAATTGTATTTGCTGCTGTTAAGGGAGCAAGTAAAGTCTCCCTTAAAAGGTCTACGTGTACAGGTAGAGGACCTAGAGAACAGCTGTCAGCTTTTCTTCCTGTTGAGAGCACTCAGTTTGCATAGCATCTGCAAGTCCCATAACTGCAGCCGGGTAGGATGCTTGCACTCTGTTCCAGAGGAGCTTTTCTGGAAGAATCTGAATTTCCCATGGCAAAGCTGTGCTGGAAAGCATTGAGTGAAATGCTCCAGGGCTGCTGAAAGCTCTCCCCTGAAAGATCACAGATCCAAATTTGTCAGTGGTCTTCCTCCCATTTACATACTCCTTTCCAATGGAAACCAGATTTCTTTTCAAGGGCCCTGTAGTATTAATACTTACTCAGCATTTGGTAAACACATGCAACTAAATTTCCACCACAAAATAGACAGGAAAAAAAAAAATAGGAGCAGTTTGCCAAAGATCACTTGTCAATGGCAAACCCAGGACAGTTCAAGCCTGTTACTGAGCTTATGTGGTGTAAAGAAAAGAGCACCAGTCCCTCATCACTCTACTCCGTCCTTTGGCTCATGTACAAGCCTGTAAAGAGGTAGCCAGAATTCAGTTCAAATGTCTTCTCATCACCACATTGCTTTTTAACCTTAAGAATAGATAGCAAGCTCTGCCCAAGTGAGAATGGTGCCTGGAAGCTGTTTTTTTAAAAAAAAAACCAGAACAACCAAACTGGGGTGTTATAACATGTTTTCATTTGGTCCAAGCATGGGGAACATGAGGAAATATAAACATTTTAAAAAAACGAAAGTTAAGAACATTTATTTCACTGAAGTTAAAGATTTTTATATTGATAAAACTGAAGCAGATTTAAAGTGAGGAATTTTAAAAGTATTTCCTTTTGGAAGTGTGGGAAATCAATGCCTCAAGTTAGCAATTTTTCATTAATGAAATTCAGACATAATTAGTTCAATTCATTAAGGCTTCACATGCATTTCAGTGGAATTAGACACCCATTGACAACTGCTCTTTTATTCTGTCTTACTTTGAACCTTTGTCATCTTTAGTGACACTTAGAGCGAAGTTGCTCTTGCTCTCTCCTTTGTCACAGAGATGCAGAGTTGAGGCTTGATCCAGCAGCACATGCTTGTGTGCTCTGTTGTCTCTTCAGCAGAAGGTGAGCCATGGTCCTATACCCAGCCCCACGACACCAGCCATGTCACCAGAGAAAGCATATTTTGATGGTAAAACATGCTTGTTCCCACATGGATTTTGAATTTAAGTCTGGAACAGTTAGTCCTCACCCAAGCAGCTTTCTTCTTCTATCACTCTAAACAGTAACTGCGTCGTAAATGCAGCCCAGGTTAGGTTCCACAGCAAAGTCTTCAAACTCTAGCTGCAAAGTAGACAAGCAAGAGGAAATCATGAAGACTGAAACAACCTTCTTAACTGTGGAGAAAAGCTAGATTTTGGAAGAATTTGGGCATAGCTTGCCTTGGTGAGTATGTCACATTTTGATTCAAAACAGTCTGACTGCTCCTTCCCGTGCCGGGCTATAGACAGGTCTGCAGAGGATGAAGCTGGCCTAAGCTTTGCCTTAAGGCATTTCAACCGTCATCTTTACTGCAATACGAAATGCCTTGTGCTTCTGAAGCATTGGTGTCCCATATAGAGTGCCCTTTCAAGAGCTTTTCTTTAAAGCATGGAAAGGGAGTGATTTGTTTGTTTGTTTTGACTTTAATCCAGACTGCAAGTTTTCACACCAACACAGCAGCGTCAACCCAAGCAACAGGTCTGCATACCCTCAAGCATCCCTAGGTTTAACACCGTTTTCCCACCCCTTAGCCAAGGCAGCAGGGGAGGAGAGATGTGCTGCTTTGAACAACGCAAACAAACAGCAATGTGACTCATGGTGGCCTGGGATAAGCTCGGGGGGATGCTTGCTGCACACAAGCAGCAGCAAGCAATAAAAATAAAGAGCGATGCTGGCACTGTGAGTGAGAACTGTTATGAGACAGCCTATGCACACAGTGAGAAGCAGACATCTCCATATGAGACTGAGGAGTAGCTTGAGGGGCTTTGACATCACTTTGGGGAAAAGGCTGACTATATTGTTTGCAACATGCGCTCTACCTTCCCTCAGATCTGTGCTGGGCTTTAAGATAAAGCTATTCTGAAGTGAGATTGGTGCCTATAGACTTCAAAACTGTCTAAAACACTTAAAACAGTCACAGCCCCTCCATACCTAAGTTCAGAGGTGATGTCTAATTGACAAAATATGCCCTGCAAAGAATCAGTGACCTGGAAACCTTACAATTTACAGTCTTCCATGTCACAGATGTTTCTGGCAGGATTTTATTGGATTGCTCCCCTGAACAGTTCTTAGTGCAGAGGTTTAAGTGCAGTTTCTCCTTTTATTACCTTTACGACATACTCTGCTGGAGTCTCAATGAGCCAGTGGCACTTCGTGTTCCTGGGATACAAGCCAGGGTAATTAGCAGTATCAATCTTCCCCTCTTCCACTAACATTGCAACTCTCCCACAGCCCAAATGTGCAATACGCAGATGAGAAAGATGACAATTTAACAGATGGGATTATATGGTACTTTTAATAAACCCAAAACAACAACTTGATTTTTAAGGAGCACAGGCACATTAAGGACAGTTATTATTTTAAGGAGGTCAGAAAGGAGAGGAAAGGCATTTCTCTAGCATCAGCAAGGCCACCTGCTTCAGAATCCTTATGGACGGCCACGAAGGTGAGCTTGAAGCTGCAGCCAGTGTTGCTCCCAACAGGGACAAATATAGCAGTGGCCTTGTCCAGCTCTGTCAGCAGAGGTGCTGGAAAGGCATCCCTGCAGGATGTAGCTGAGGGAGACAAGGAGTTGGTGGTAAGGGTGGGCTGATCATACATTTATTCAGGCAAATCTTGCAGTGGTTCATTAGGCTAGATCCCATCGGGAAGGTCTCTTCTCTCTATTGAGTGGAGAGACTATTTGGCTTTCATTACCTATGAAATATTTAGAAGCTGTAGAGAAATTGAGGAGATGGGACTCCATCCAAAACGACCACAGGAACAACCAAATATTCCCGGAGGATGAATTGCATGACTAAGGATTTCCATTACCACCAACACATCACCATTAGGATTAAGTTAGAGTGCAGAGCAGCCAGTGTTTGCAGGAAACATTCTATCAGTTCAGTATTAAGTGCACCTTACAGTGAGACAACAGGCCTCATTTCTTTGTCTCATCTGTACAGTTACCCAGTAATCTGCGTGCTTGTTGCACCGTATAACCAGTTTTGAACCAAGGAAGATCCAGCCTTTGTGCGGCATCTTCAACGAGTGTGACACTTGCTCACTATGTACCACATTAGAACCTCACCTGGACACACACCAGCTAAGCAAGGCTGAGCTCTCTGTTTATTCTGCTACTCAGGGGCCATAGGAGCAAAACAGATATATCGGAGACAAGGCAGAGCATGCACAGAATTGTGTACAGTTGAAGGACATTTTTAAGACACCCATCACACTGCACTACATGCCAGCACAAATAGGAACATGTCCCTCAGTCCCACCTGCCCTGCTCCGTTTGGTAGCGTCTCTAGCTCTTTAGATTCAGAGTGTAAAGCACAAAAGGCCTCTCAAAAGCCAGCTAGATATGCTGTTTCTCATGACAATGAATGACAAGAAATTATATTTAACCCTCACTCCCCCAAGGCACCCAGACTTGCTGATCAGCTCTCTTCTGTTCAAACAGAGGGATGCGTAGTCATGGTCACATCCAACTTGGTACTCTACATCTAATTTGATGATGTATCAAGATGATTTTGTCCTCCAGATCTGTTATATTCCAGGTGCACAGGCTAGAAGCAAGCGATAGCAAAGCATGTGTCAGCATGGCTGAGCTTAGCCCTCATCGGGCTCACTGCCGGCTGGGAGTCTCCAGTGACGGCTTTCCTGCAAGCATGCACCAGAAGCTGACAACTGATGCTTCCAGCTCCACCTGAGCTGGTAAATTTTATTATCTTCCCCCTTGGCATAAGCCATCTGGGAGGGGAGTTACCAATAGGAGAGGACTGCTGCAAATTTGCTCAGTACTAGGTGGGAACTGACGCTTCCTTACAGCAGTTATAGTTTGTGCTGACACACGGCCAGCCCAGTCCATCTCATTCCCTTGCCTCTTGGAGGAGGTGAAAGCTGCTTTGTGTCAGCTAACATCAGTATGGCCAGACCAAAGGATAAAGGGTACAACAGATCTCTAGTCAGCTGCAGCCATTTTGAGTGCAGTTCAACAAAATCTGTATCATGGATAGACTTTGTGTCTTCCTGCCGTCCCCCACAGCATCATCCTGCCCAGCAAGTGTAGCTGGGGATTCACATTGCAGGGAACACACAGCCACTGTCATCTGGACAGTGCTGAGTGATGCCCAGGCCAGCAGTGGTCAGGGCTTCCCAACATGGGGAGACACTTCAGTGGGGGCCCCAAGGAAAAGTCGGTGTTTGGCTACTACAGCCAGACTACAGTTACCTGCTATTGGGTTAATTATCCTCCGAAGGCTAGGGGTACTGAATCAGCTGCTTTCTCCAAAGAGCAGGATGACTCCTTAAGAACTGCACTCTGCTGGCACAGGGAGAGGGCTTGGCACAGCGTCTAGGGAGAGAAAAGGATTGTATGGGAGACTACTGCAGTACAGGCATTATTGGTCAAGGCACAGGCTATGGCACTGCAGTTGTTTCAAACACAAAGTGCTTGACATGCAGCTGAGAGAAGCCTCAGATGAGAGCCCATGATTTCTTTCCCAAAGTCCTTCTTAAAAATCCCCAAACTTTCAGAAGTTTTCCTACCAACACAGTGGGCTCACATTCATTTGGCCTGCTAAGAGCCGATGTTGTTACTCCAAGCTCATTTTTAACGAAAGACCACTTTTATGTTGGCCTTCCCTTAATCTTCTACGGGCATTTGGTCTGTGTGAATCCCGGATAGCTCTGCTTTGCAAAGGGTAATGAACTCACTTTGTAGCCTCATGGCTTCTGCTTCTGGCAGTTACTGTTCCCAATTAAAAGGCACCTTCTTAGCTGCAGACAATCCCCCTTTGAAAACATAATTGTTAAGGATCCCTACCAAAGCCTTGATAGGTTGGGTATTAGTTAATACCAACACCTCAACTTTGATGGCTGTGACAGAAATAACACCATCTCTTTAATAACTTACATTAGCCTTGTAATCTTCCGTACAGGAAAATACAACTGGCCGTCAAGGAGTCACCAGACCTGTGCCTAGCTATGAAAAGGCACTTCTGATAAGCCACTAAAACTGCAGTGCTTAATACAGTGCCCCTCTTCCCTTACACGTTCAAAGCTGTCTTTGATGAGGAGATAACCCCTGATCAGTCCTGCATGCTGTTTCAGAAGCACAGCCCCAGTTCAGATCTTGAGCTGGCAAGCACTCAAAGCAGGCTTTCATTAGAGCAGGGCTGCTATGCAATGTGCAAGGGACACCTCACCAAGTCGGAAGGGCTGCATTCAGCCAGAAAGAGGGCAGCTTGAGTACCCGTATGCTTTTCCTTCAGGGGTCAGACATGCTATTATAACAGGGTTTCTGAAGGGAGGCTTACCTGTTTTAACCTTTGGTTTTGCCATCCCAAATTAAAATGTACCGTGCTGCTGATGCAGTGGCTGGAAATTAAACAGAACTGCTGTGAGTGGAGGGGAGGGAGGCAGCAGTAGCAGGACAGTTTGGATCTCTGTGGTGCTAAACAGACAGGAGAAGAAAAAAATTCCCAGTACTCATACCTACCTGGTGTCATCTTCCAACAAACTCCCCAAGGACAGGACACTGGTCAGAGCATAGGTGACACTGGTCCTCAGACACGCAAGAGGGCTTCTGGAGTCACCTTGTTCAAATTCCACTGGGGAGGAAAGGTGCCATCTACTCCTGTGCCAGCAGCCCTGACCTTTGACAGTGATGCATGACGGGCCAGCTTTACCGCAGAAGCCTTGCTTACTTTTCCTCAGTCACAGGGGCCCGGAAACATCCCTGCTAATTCATCTGATCTTGTTTAATCTGAAGCACACCAATCTAAGCTCTGTTGTTTCACTCCCCTGATCTGAATTGGCAACCTCATACACAACCCTCTTTTCTTCCCTGAAGAACGTAAAAATGAAAGCTGTTTCACTAGTGTCAGCTGCAGTACTGCTTTGAAAATGTTCACACAAGTTATGACAGAGGGCAGGGAGCTTCCCAAACTACTGCTTGGTTAGGAAAAAAAAAAAAGAATTCCTGAAAGGACATCCCAAGTGATAGTCTGGTCAGCAGCCTTCCTAGGCCAGGGCAAGACTGGCCCCACTCACATTGTTAGGACCAGCAGAAAAGAGTTTGGTACTGAGCAAACATCTCTATTGCAGCCCATTGCCCAGTGGAACTGTCTGAATTAAGGTATCAGAAAGCTTGAGTGTGTAAGGGGACATCAAGGGAGGTGTGGGAGCTGCCTCCTTTCCAGTCTCCTGGTAGCAATGCCCATGCTAGGCTCCCTTGCCCACAGCCTGGAGTCCCACCACTGAAGATCCCGCTGTTTTCAGCAAAGGTGGTAGCCCTTGCATGCAGAGACGGAGGTCCTGCTGTTAGCAATTCCCAGGGCAGGTCTAGGCAAGGAGGAAATCGTGCTTCAGTCTCCTGCCCACATCCATACAAAAGACTCCTCCATACACAGATACCCTCCTGACCACATCCATACCTTCAAAAGACTCCTCCTGTCTTCGTTATCCTAAAGCTTCTTGGAAAGATCTTACTCAGCAAAGTGCTGACATCAGTCTCAGTGCTGTTGTTTCCCTTTCTCCCCAGGAAAGAAGAAGGTTTGTGGGTGGACAGAACAAGCCTGCTGCCCAACAGAAGCCAAGGCAGATGAGCTGTTACCTTGCACGTGTGCCACTCTGCTGTTGGGAAAGACTGCGTGGAGCTCCACACCAGTGGCAGGTTCACGCCCCTCAGCAGCACACTGCAGGCCTGGTTGTCAACGAGGGGCAGCTCCACCTCCTGCAGGAGAGGATCCGGTGCCCCACCTGCTGCAGGAGCCATCAGGCCACGTTCAGTATCTGTAAGACAGCTCGCCCCTCCAGTTGAATGATGGCACACAACTCCATCACTTGGGAGCCACATTCTCCCCTTCCCCTACACCCCAGCGAGAGCAGGTGGAGGTCCCCGCACCAGCTGCCTGCTTGGGGCAGTGATGTTTTGAAGCAGTCTGGGATCATCAAGCAGAGGCATCCAGCTAGGCAGGTAATGCATTGATTTGCTCCCAGCCAGTGCCTCGAAATGGGTTGGAGCAGGCTATTCCCCTGAACGTCGGACAACAGATGTTTCTTTTTTCTCCTGAGCACCCCACTGCAGGTCTGCAGTCCGCCAGGGCTGCTGGGGAGCGGAGGACAGGCAAGTCTGCTCTGCTGTGGATGAGCTTCAAACCACAGGGGATGCAAAAAGAAAAAGCAACCTTCACAGACATTCTCATCTCCTTTAAAACCTACCAAACCTCAAGCAAGTGCAATTCCTTTGAGGGAACGTTTTTCCGATATCTAGAGGAGAGAGTAGGAAAGAGTATACATTTTTTACATACACAGGAACTCTTCCCACTCCTGTAACACCTTGTAAGGATGGCTCTGCTTGTGAGAGGCTCTGCTATGCAGGCATGAATAAACACAGCATCACTGCTAATGTGCTCCAAGGTCCCATAGTGTAGGAAAATGATGATCTGCACATCCCTACAGGGGCTGGTCCTCTGACAAGCAGAGGAGACTTGATAAGCAAAGGTACTTTAAATTTCTTTCTGGCAGGAGTCATCTTCTCTTTCATTTCTATTTCTGAAAGAACATAGCTCCCTTCCCTTATCCATTACCCTTTATTCCTGCAACTGTGATCAGAAGACTCTGCCATTTGACTCACCCTCAGACACCTTGCTGCAGCCATTGGCCACAGACAGTGTCCCAGCCGGGAAATCTGCATCTTTTTGGAGAAGGCAGATGACCCAAACCTCATCCCCTGCGGAGGAAAGGGTGCACAAGTGGGCGCGTGAAGCCCATGCTTCCTGGAGCACCTCTAATTTACAGGGACAAACAGCACCCTTCAAGTCACACGTCAACAGAATGGAAATACAAACTGCAGTCACATATAATTGAACTTATACATGGCAAATTCATACGCAGAAATCGGGAAGATTGTTAGCTACCTTTGAGTGTTAGCTTGAGCAGGAGGATACTTGGGAACAGGACAAAAGAGAAAGGGGGGACCAACATGGCAAGGACCAGGAAAGGAAAGCAACTTGACTCTGCATCCATCTCGTACAGCATGGGAACAGGCTGCTGCTTGTGAGACTCTTTATACATCATTATCCCCAAAGACAAGTGCTGATCAGTTCAGGGGAGTTATGCAAGACATGAAAAACTCAAAGGGTTCAAATCAGTTCAATGCAATCTCAGCCTTGTTAGTTTTTCCTTGGCATTCAGAGAAAAATCGATCACAGTTCTTGGCTGCCTTGACAGGGTGTTGGCAGTGCCCAGACTTCAGAAGGGCTAAGCAGGGAGCCCTGTAGTTTCCTCAAGGGCTGTCTGTACGGCTCAGATGCTGTCAAGCTCAGTTCATGCCGAGAGACATACCTGCTTAGCCACAGAGAACAGGCACACAGGCAGACTTCAAGCAGTCTTCCTCCTGCTGCCTGCCTAAGCCCTGAAACAGACATTTCTTGGGTCTTACTTCCCTTATTCTTGCCATTATGGGCAAACCGTAAGGCTGTGACCATCTGAGCCAATGATTTGAGACATGACAGTGACAGAAGGTTATTTTTTGTTGGCTGATCTGCCATCTGATGGTCACAGGGAGTCATGGCCAGTTGGCTGTAACTCATTGTAGCTCTATATAACTTAGGGAATTGCCTTTGAAAAGCCTTGGAATTTAGAGACTTGTGCCACTTCCCTCACACGGAGACCCTAAAATTACTGCCAGAGGCTTTGCCTTTGCCTGCAGAAGTACTTGGAGGAAGCAGGTTTAATCTAGCCTGCTTCTCAGCCGGCAGGGTCCTTGCCACTCACCGCTAGCTAATAGCCCAGGGCTGTGGCCAAGAGGAAGCTGATGGCTTTCCAGCAGCTAGCTGAGAGCTAGCGTTGGCACAATGGGGCTGAAGGAAACCACACTGGTACAGCTTGCTTGTACAAGGGAACACAAAGGCACACGGGAATCTCGTGCACAAAGCAAGCGTGGACACAGCCAGAACACAGACCCTAACTGAGGGATAAACTTCTGGGACAATTAATCAAAGCCTAGGACAAGAATTAACCCAACTGCGTTACTCTGAAAAGAGTTAAAGGCATAACTGAGTGGACATTTCTCTAGCATAAAGAGCATGAAAAGGGAAGGAAGAGCATCTTCTTTTCTGGATCAGTGCAACAGATGAGGACTTTGCCCATGTAAAGCTTCCTCTCACAGTGGTGGCTCATCTCCGGGGGCTCCTGCTTACCATTCTGGGCTGGGCCCTGCAGGGCCACATCAGAATCCATGTATTGCAGCCATGTGAATGCAGGCTGGATGATGACATGGGAGACAGAGATGCTCTGCTCCTGCCTGGCTGGCTGCTGGAGGTAACTCTCCCCCACTGTCACCTCTAGGCTCTTCAGCAGTGTTCTGGTGGGGGAAAAAAGCCAGGGTGATTGATGAAGGAAGGGGCTGCTGCTACAAATCATACCTTCACACTGGGTCTGCAACTCCACAGTGTGCTCCTGCCCTGGAACTGGGGCTGGCCTTCAGTAACAGGACTTCTGACCAGGCTGATTTTACATTAGCAGCAGCACAGAGGATTCCCTGACCTCCAGCTGGAAAAGCTGGACTTCAGTTTAAACGAATGAGTAGTCTCCTTGTCTCATCTGCTATCCATCAAGCCACTGTTCATACCTGGGCAGCACAGAGCTGCCAGGATGTTAGGATGTGCCAGCAGGTTTCCTTGCTGCCAGCTTGGTACAGGGAAAAGGTACAGTTTGTCTTTTGCCTTGGGACTCAGAACCCCTGTGCTGGTTTTGGCCTTGAAACATCAAGCTCAGCCCTTGTTACCTGCAGTCTGTGATCCCACAAGATGCATGAGAAGCCTTAAAAGCTGATTGCCAAGTCAGTTTGGCCCCATAAATCCTCTTTAGTAATTTTGTTATCAGTGAATTTAGGAGATGAGCAGAGGCCTACATCTGAGAGCTTTATGACGATTTTAGGCAGATACATGTAGTTTAAATTAACACTGCACAAGTATATGCCCATTATGGTTTTTCTGCATGTTTTATAAGCAATATAATGTCACAGTTAAAGTTAGAGCAATCAGCTCCAGCAGAGTCAAAACACCGTTCAGTATTTCTTTTCGCTATTAGGTAGATAATAAATGGGTGGATGGGCAGTAGATCCCATCTTTAGCAAACCAGATCTTGAGCAAAGGCATTTACTCTCCTCTAGGGACCTCTAGTGCTCTGGAGTATGGGGTGGGGCTGTTTTGCTCTCAACGGGAGTCATGAACTGGGTTCTTTGATCTGCCTGGTGCTGGATGCTGTGAGATGCCCACAAAAGCTACAGAACTCATCTGTGCTTTGGCTGTCAGTGTTTCCCATTACCAACACTCACAGTACAGGGCACAATGCAATAGCAAATTCGTCTTGAGATCTTTGCAATTAGGGCTTATTAAAAGGTCTGCCTGAACTATTATCACCATGGGACAAAACCCAGAACTGAAGCAACTGCCTTTTCTCTCCAGACTATGTTCATTTCACAATCCAAAATAGGCTTTGAAGCCTATTTATCACTGATTTCTAATAATTTTATAGATTTTTTTTTAACCCCCCACCCTCAATCTGTTCTCTAACCTCCATGAGGTTGCACCTTCAGGAAAGTCCAGCTGCTGTGAACTACCACCCCTCTCTTTTACCCACACAGGCTTTGGTGGGGGCAAGTTCAGGCAGTCTAGCTTGGGGCAGCTGGTAGGTGCACACTTTGTTACAGCTGCCTGCACTGAAGTGTGGCCCTGAGCACTTGCATCCGAGTATGGGGTGGGGAATGAGTCAATCTGAGCCTTTGCTGCAATGCTTTCTAGTAAATTAAGATTATTGTCGGTTCATTTTTACACTCAGGGAAAACACTCCTCTGATTTTCTAATCACTTCCAGCCATAAGTAACAGACCCATTAGTGGCACAGCTCAGCTTTAATCCCAGGAGGCGGTTTACTGGAACTGGAAAGTTCCCGTACTTCCCAGCGATGTCTGACACCAGGATCGCCTGGCAATGCAAATGCTGCAGTAGTGGGAACATAGGAACTGCATTGGCAGCATAACAGTGGAGAGTAAAAGGCACTGGCTAGTTTTGCGTGGAATAGAGAAACAAGGAAGTGCCTCGTTATCAAGGTTAATCTTGCACGTTGAAATATTTTATTAACTTTCTTATTATTCAACATCCATCCTCCAAAATGATGCTCAAGTTGCGCAAGAAACAGATGTGCAGCTCACTGGTCTGCAATTACCTTATAATGGGTTATAAAAGGGCTGGCAAAGGGGCCACTTAGGTCATTGTCCCTGCCCATTAAAAGGTCTTTAGCACGGCCTGTGAAGCTGGTCTTGCATTAAAAGTGCAGAAGCCAACGTGACTGCTAGGAGTAATGGGACAGTTGCCAGGGCTTCTTTTACCAGGATGCTGCAGTGCTGCTCCTTCTGCCTCAGAAATGTTTCTCTGGATGCTTGCTTAGGTGAGCAGGGTCTTTTAAAGACAAAGTTCTTTAAAATTAGTGATTTAGATATTAAGAACCATGGCAGCATGGAGATTTTCACACCCTGATCTCTGCCCCAGGGCTGCCCACACCTCACAGAGCTCCTGAGGGCTGAACAGGACATATGAACCTGATTCGCAAACTCCCCGTGTGGGAGAGCCCTCACCTCAGGCTTTGGGGAGAAAAATGTAGAGACCCAACAGGAGCAAGCAGGGTGCTGGGAGGTGCAAGAGTTGCTCAAGGGCCCATGGCTCTGGAGTGACACATCCCACAAATCTGACTGCAGCAGAGCACTGATCCCACTCGACACCTGGGGGCTATTTGACCCCTAAGTGGGTACCACACACCTGGGGCTGGGAGCTCTCCATGTCCTAAGGGGAACTTCTGCTGCAAGAGGTTCAAGAGCAAGTGTGGAAACGAAGGTGACTTAATGCTCCAGGTTGACTATGCAGTCAGCAGCAGTAATTACCATGTCTTCTCAGACCAGTCTGCCACCACAGAGATAGAAATGGCCTAGTTTATAGGGACACCTTCAAAGAAAGGGTAGACACGTTTTGAGATGAGGTGACTCCTGTTTCCTTCCAAAATGGGAAATAACAAAGATCAGCCCAGGCCAGAAATTAACTTTCTCTCCTGGTATTAGTTGTGTGGAATGCTCAGCTGCCTGGAGCCCAGGGAATTAATTAATTTCCAAGTGGTAGCTGAGCCTTAGCAGCCACCTTCAGCCCCAGAGGTGCATGAGAGGAATGAGGCCTTGGAGCACCCTGAAACAGAGGGGCCACAACAAACATCGCACTCCTCTTTCTAGCTGCTGCAAGAGCTTCCCTAGGGCTTGATGCAAGCCAGAGGTCCAGAGGATCCATCCCCCTGACCACAGCACCTTACCCTCTCCCTGCACCACCCCCTCCTGAGCCTTCCTGCACTTCATGCTGCTACCTGCCTACATTTTCAAGCTGCTGTATGTGCAGGGACTGGGTTTTTGGGGGAGGAAGGTGACAAATACTGTTTTGCCGCAGGTGCCAGCATTTGCTCTGGCAACATGCAAACAAGTAGCACTTTTCTAAACAGAGCCATGCCCTGCTCAATAAGGCATCATCCCACAATCAATCATTGCTCAGTGCTTTTCCTTACATGAGCACAAGCCGCTGGGCAACTTTCCTCTGCAGCAGGGCATCAGGGAGGCATTCTCCCTTCCGGCTTCTATCCCCTCTTTCTGTACTTTCTTTCCTTAGCTGGTGCATGCCACAAAAGTTCCACAGCTGCATTAGCTCACACCAGGCAGAGAACTTGTCTTAACCATTAGATCAGCTCATTACCTCCCATTTTAGGGGGAGGGTCAGCCTGGGAAGCTGGGCAAAAGGGACTTTTAGACCAGCTTTCACTCCTGAGTGAGCAGCATTCAATGACTTGAGGATGAAAGATTCTGCAGCTGCTTCTCCTCCTCCCTTCCTGGGAAGGAGGCAGTGCACTGCAACAAACCTGACAGGGCTGCCCTCCAGGCACTGACGGTCTCCCACCAACTATGCTAGAGAAGAATCCCAGCTGCAGAGCATCATCTGGACTCTTCAGGTCAATGGAACAAACTCCTCACTTCAGGTCTACATAGAAGTCAGAAGAGAGTTTTTGCAGCACAGCACCCACCCCACATGCTCAAATGCATCACCTCAGATTCTTCTGGCAGGAAGGATTTAAGGGGACAAATCCCAGATGTCCCAGCTTTCCTGACTCCAGCCTGAGGTCCAAGCTGAAGGCAATTATATGGCGATAAATGAAAACGCACGGAAATTGAATTTCTTGATAAGAAGCTGACATGTGCAAAGCTGAGGTCTCCTGTGAGGTATTTTCATAATGTGTGTGCACAGTCATAAAAAAAGCCAATTTAGATTTCATCCAGTAGCCTAATTATTCTTAATAAAATGCAACTGAGACTTTCAAAATTAAGTAACAAGTGCATCAGGTTATAATGATGCCACCTGACTTTATCCAAAGTTGATTATTTCAAAGCTTCCGTATCTAACTGCCCTGTGGCATTTAACCTGAACGAGTCAATCCTCATGGAACTGAGCTGGCCCAGCACGAAGTCTGGGAGACAGAGCTTTCTCACATAGCTTTTGGCACTCCCTGTGCCTTAGAAGTGTGGACAACGAGCATGGGGAAAGCTTGACTTAGGGATGGCTGAGTATGGTTTAGATGCCTCATTGAACTGTGCAGTTCGAGATAAATTAATGGCAATCCCATTTATGTTTTCTAGAGAAAACCCCACCAGTCCTCACCCATCAGGAAGTGATGTACACAGACAGGCCTGCCAGACCCCCGCTGGGTGGAGGAGAAAGGGGTGTGCTGCTCCACTGGGTCAGCTCCAGAACATGATCATCACAGCAAAGATCACAGAGGAGGAGTGATCTCAAATACCTGAGACACAAAGAAAGGGAACCAACTAACTTCTCATATCGGATGACTGTTACCCCAGGCTGGGTGATTGTGGGACAGGGGTACCATCAGGCTTCTTCCTCCAATGCTGAGAAGGGGACAGCAGCTTTTCCTCCGCTCCCTTCAGTGGGCCCTGTGTCTGCACCAGCTAAAAATCACTCTGTTAATTGCTCCTGTCCAATGTGATTCTTATGTCAACAGCAAGGGTCCCCGCCTCTCCCAAACCAAGGCTGGGATAAGAGTTCGGTTCCCAGCCAAGCAAACACAAGCAATATAACACTCATGATTTGGGAGGTACTCACACCATGTTTGCCCTGATGAGAGCCTGGACTAACTCATGGGAGTCATTCAGACTCATGGGAGTCTGAATCCAAAGTGTTACCAACTACCACAATGACATCCCTCCAGCCTTCTCTTTAACTTTGGGTCCTATGTCCTCAGTGTAGGCTTGAAGGGAATGCTACTTGCTTAATCTTCCCATCAGTTTGACCGGCATTAGAAAGCCCAACAATCTCCCACACCACCTTATCTGAGTGCCAATGAACTGAGGCCACATCTTTCTCCTTCACCTGGCCAGCCAGCCACCCCAAGACCTTAGCGGTAACAAGTGAGACACCCCACAAGGCTGTGGGTATCCTTGCACAGCTCCTGCAGTGCTCCTGGCTGTAGACAGCTCACTGAGCTCCTTGCTGCTCTGTTTGGTCCAGCTTTTCTCTCTCTCCCTCTCCCTCTCTTTTTAACCAGCACTTTATCATATTCTCAGGGCACTCTCTGGCCTCAAAGCATTTGACTACTGCAGAAAGATCAGTCACAAAATCAGGCCCAATTTTCTAAGCCACTGACCTGGACTAAGCTGTCCCCAGCCCTTGCTACTCACTAGCTTTTCCAACAAGAGACTGTGGCGATTATTGCTATGGCAGCAAGTATGCTAGTGAAGTAGAAAATAGACAGAATTCATCAAGGAGGTAAATGATGGAGAAAACACCTCTCCCTTAGGTGGGGAGAGAAATAATATTAGCAACAGCAGAAGGACCAGCATCATATTGGAGCAGGGTGGGATGGATGGCAATTAGCTGGTTATCCTGTCTCTTGCCCCAGCTGAGCAGGTCCTTTTAGCACTAGTTTCATTACCAGATGCAAGTCACTCTGAAGGTGACCTTTCTTCTGCCCAAATTGACCATCTTTGCATCCTGCCTTGTGCTTATTTCCCTCTCTTACCCACAAGCATTCCCAGGAAAGAAATTTTTACATTGATGCGGAAGCAGACCAGATAGGGAGTTATAAATACATTAGCCGCTGCAGAAGGATGTGCAAGAAGGATTTGAGAACATGCTGCCATTCGTTGCTCTCTTAGACACTTTTCTGACCTGAGTGCTCTTGAGTCACCAGCTAGCAGGCTCAGCAGGACCAAGCTGAAGTCAAAGTCTTTCTTGCACAGCCAAGGGACCATGCCACAGCTGAGCAGCCTGCTTGGAGAATGGCTCACTCGCCACAGCAGCCAAGGAGAAGGCTGTGGTGTAAATGGAAAGGGTAAGAAAGGCTTCCAGTCCCAAGAGAGGTACAGCCCAAAATCACTCATCAGGGGCAAGCACTCCAAGCCCTAAGTGAAAACCTACCGGTTACATTCAGTTGTTCGGTACCTTAGAAGAGCAGGTAACACCAGCGCTCATTGCTGTAGCCCCCACCCTGGGACACACCTCCCAACAGCCCCCGCCTCAGGGCCCACCCACAGGACTCACCACATGGCACAAGAAGGGATACAGCAACAAGAGGAGCCCTGCTCCCACCATGGTCCAGGCAAAGCTCCCAGTAGTGGATCCCAGGCTATGCTCTGCTGTACACAGGAGAGCCTTACTCTTCCTCCCAGCTGAAGAGCCACTTTAATAGATAAGGGGCCAATCAGTTTTGGCAGGCGAGGCTGTAGGGCTGCAGCTCAGGTGGGTTTGGAGGGTCTCCAGCCATGTCTCACTGGGGGTCACTGGCTCTCTGGGCTCTCTGGACTCTCCTGTTTGCAGTTTGCTACCTGCACCCCACAGGGACAGTGGCAGGATCTAATGTCACCTCTCACCATTGGTACCAGCCCTGAGCTGTCTCAGACGTTGCAGTTTGAAACAGATCACGTTGCTTTTGCAGAGGAAGGTTAACAAAGGGAAAGGCAAGTCCTTGACCTGTGATGTCTCCTTGCCCAAGTTGGCCAGAGGAGTGCCTTTATAAGGCATGGTGGTGTGCTTCACAATACCCGGGGGCTTATGGAGAGCCTTAAGTAGCTACTGATTTGACCTTTTTACATACTGCAAGGGCAAGCTCCACTAAGAAACTCTGCTCTCTTGGGATCCAGGAGAACTTCAGGGTGTATGGGCTGACTTCAAAGTGAGCGTGCAATTCCTCTACATGCAACAGAGGATTTTGCACACACCAAGGTGGCAAGAAGCACTATGGCTTGTGTTCAGGGCTTTTGATTCTCTTTCAGGTCCATTTTCAGTGGAGATATTTATCACAATCATAATCTCCTGAGTGAACCTCAGAACTGGGAACATGCAGGAGCATCTGGGAACATTTGCCAGGAAGGAGGGAATTAGAACAAAATTAGTTTCTTTTTCCTTTCTGTTCTGTTTTTTTCTTTGCACTCTGTAGACAAGCTTCTTTGACGCATTCCTGACAGAAGTATAGAGCCTGACATGAATAGTTTCATGTCAGTATAACATCCAGTCATCACAAGCATGTAAGCACCAGCCCTCATCCTTTCTCATGCTCAGGCTCCAAAAAATGCCTGCTCCAATATTTTCATATGGCCAGAGTCAAACACACGTGCTGCACAGTTGCTCCGACGTGAGCAGTCACTTGGGCAGTAAAATGTAAGTCAAGGGGAGTAAGAAACTTTGGCCCTTCCACCTCCTGAAGGACTTGTTCATCACTGGTCCTAAGGAACAGACTGACTCCATAGCCAAGAGAACAAAACTAGACACGGCATTTACTTTTCTTACTTTTTATATAAAATAGACATTTACATACATTTTCTTTTGCAAAGATTTTGAGCATAACTCCTTTATGTGAAATCTAGCCATAAATCCCACAGTGAAAAAGGCAAAGACTTTGCAAATTCCTGTACCACTGACATACATCCAGCTGCTGCTAAGTGTGAATTTATTTTTAAAAGATTTCTAATCCATGGGCTGTTTTCTTGTTTGTTTGTTTGTTTTTTAAGATATGCACAACTGATAAAAAAAATTAGACACAGAAATAAGAACCATATGAACAACAGGCAATGCAAACAACTCCCACATGAGAGGAAGACGCAGTGTGACATCGACTTTAGGCATAGATTCATTCCTACAGTAATACCGTTGTAGATGCCATAACTTTTACAGAGGATACCACCGGGAGTATTTTCCAGAAGAAAAAAATTTTCAGCAAGTCAGTACAAACAGGGCAATGAACTTTTCCACAAAGTTATCAAGATTACCATAAGCAACTTTGCCACACCGAAACACTAGTGAATGCCAAGCGCTTTTTTTTATCTTTTTCTTTCTTTTTTTTCTTTTTTTCCTTTTTTTGCTTTTTTTTTTTTTTGATGCTGGGTTTAAATGGACCTGAAAGCAAAATGGTGCATTTTGAAATTGCTGCAAGAGACTGAAGGTCAGGGAAAAAAACCTCTAAGGGCTAATATTTTCCAAAGATTGTGCATAATTGCATATATAAAAGATAGAAATTGAGCACTTGGTCAACTTAATCATATGCAGATTGAGGAGACTTAAGCATATACCAACTGTTTCACGGAGTTGGAGGACAAGTGGGGCAGAAGATCATACAAATATATTCCAAATGGCCTAATTATCAAAATTAGAACAACGATTGTCTTCCTTTACCAAATACTGTGCTATATGTAGCCCGGCTTCTATAACTATTGAGAAGCTTTCATAGTTTCTAGATAGTTTTAGGGGTGTCCAGCCTCCCCTGCAAGTTAGGCTCTTTATTTTGGATTTTTCTGACTTAAGATTTCTTCCACCCACGCGCACGCACACACGCAGACCCCCTGCCCCCCATCCTCACTGAGATCTCTGGAATGAAGGCCATTTGCACTGCTGCATTCACTTACTGTTTGGCTAAAACCAGTTGCCTGCAGATTTGTAGGGAACTCTAGTCCAAGGAGTCTATGAGACAGAGAAAATGCCCCCCACTGCATAATTTATCCAGGGGGATGGAAAAGGAATGGAAGCAAAGAATGCTGGACTTTAAATAAGCAATAAAGTAAAACAAAATCCATCAGCTGAAAATATTATTCATGGGGAAAGGAAAAAACAACACAATTATTATGTTTTTCATTTAGGAATGAAATGCAGAGTGAGTACATGAGAGTCCTGTCTAACCAGCTTTCCATTAATTCTCCACTTGGTGAGCACTGAGGTTTAGCTAATGCAACTTGCAGAGTGAACTCCCCGCCACGAGGTAGAGCTTCAGCCATTTATTAATTTGTAATCTCTGCTAACCATGCTAAGCACTGGAGTTGGCAGAAAACAATGTATTTATAACTCATTATTTTAGAAGATGTGCAATGCTAGAGAAAGAGATGCCATTTCCTATGATTAATTAAGATAATATCCAGTTTATCACAAGGTAAGCTGCTTGATTTATCTTCCACAATAGCATTCTATCTTGGTGGAGGAAACTCCATTCTTCTTCTTCGCCTCCATTAAACCTTTCACAAGATTAATGTCCTGAACAAACACAGCGTTTCAGCATGGACACCAAAGAGACAGGGAGTCAGCTCAAAACTTCACAAGGGTTTAACTGCTTTGGTAGCCCAAGGTCTGAATTATTCTCCAAATATGCTGCCAGTTTGCAAACCATCATCCTGTATGCAAATGCAGGATGGGCTACAGAGTGCTGATTCAGGAAAGCGGGATTCATTACTGAGCCCTCCTGTCTCCATAACTACCATAAACCCAGCTCCAAAATGTGAGGAGTCAGCCTTTCGGCATATAAACGTAATCCTGTTCAACAGGTTTTAGCCCTGTTCAAACTCCACGGAAATGTTACCTGACGAATTCAGGTGAGTGGATGAACATACATCATGCCCTCCAAACAAATCACCTCCCTCACCAGGAGGATGGTCTCATCTTTCTATGTTACTCTGCAAGTCAGTCAGTGTTGCAAAAATGGTAATCCTTCTCCAGGATCTGGGAGGGGGGCACCCAAACCTATATTATATTTTTACACGTGCACCAGTTTTAGGAGGTCAAGATGTCTTTGGTCAGGTTCTAAGACAGGGATGAGACAATAATTTCTATCAGCCCTCTCAGGAAAGACAAACTAAGATTTAAGCCAAAGTTAAGAACACAAAACCAAGTCTTCCCCCTCACAAAGCATTGGTATAAAAAATACAATTTTTATATTACAAAAAATATGTTTAATTGTCCACAATTTAAAGCCACAACTGCTGTGGGCCTTGTAGAATATATAGCATTTATTTAATATATCTTTATGAGGCAAAGTTTATAGCTGATACGCATTTTTAAATGAGATGTACCTCCC
Organism: Buceros rhinoceros silvestris; assembly: GCF_000710305.1. Taxonomy (NCBI): domain Eukaryota; kingdom Metazoa; phylum Chordata; class Aves; order Bucerotiformes; family Bucerotidae; genus Buceros; species Buceros rhinoceros. The sequence goes on from NW_010423730.1 coordinate 27,069, forward strand.
CTCGCCCCTATCCCCCATGCTTCAGCTGGCTGTCAGAGCACTCTGATGCCTCCTTCATGGGGTGTTTTGCATGCCACCACTGTCGGGTGCTGCACCAAAGATTGCTCTGCTAGCTCCCAAACTTGCCACCATGCAGTGACACTGCCGGCAGCCAGCCTGGACACACAGGGCTTTGGTGATGCTGCCCTTGGGAGAGAAGCAGGGCTTATCCCGGGGAAAGGCAGAGCTTTATGGTCCAGGTACCTCTCAATACCCCACTAATGAACCATCTACAACTTTTTAATGCACAGTAGGGAACTGACTGCTCTCAGAGGCCATTTAAGCTTTGGTTTCCCTATCCCTCAGGACTCTGTTGGTGCAACCCCATCTCCTCTCAACCATCCTGGCAATGCCACGGCTGTGCAAAGCTACTCCCTGCATGACATCCATCGCAGCGTCTGCAGAAATGTCAGATCAGCAAGCCCATGGCCATCAAAGTCGTGTGAAAAGACAAGGGTTGCTGACCCAGCCCCAGGACTTCAAACCTGCCCTCAACTCTGGAAAGCAAAGTGGGACGCTTGGGCTGGGGGAAGAAGGGAAAATTTACCAGCAAAAGACTTGCTTATTTTGATCCCCGCTTTTCTGTTGGGAAGCTGGTTTGAAGGAAGAGAGCCCAGAAAGGTGTGTCACCACCTTCTTCTCCTCCAGCAGTCTCTCTCTCCCACCTCTGCCCTGCTGTAGGCACTGACTAATCTCCTTGGTCAGTGGGGACCTGTGCCTCCCAAGTCCAGCCTCGTTTCAGCTGGAACACAGCTATGGCTCTAGCAGTCCACAAGCCCTGGCACAGCAGACATCTGCACCAGTCTGGACTCCCTCTGAGCTCCAAAGTCAGTTGGGGTCATGTTAATAATTTGTGAGTAATTTAACCACCAGTAGCAGCTAGACATCGAGCAATTTGAATGAAGCCAGATGTCCCACTAGCACACAGGTGTCCCAACAGGCTGAACATGCTGAGGTGCCATGGTCAGCACCCAGTAAACCTGAGCACCACATGGGTCACTGCCACACAGGCTTTTCCTAACAGTTGTGTATCAAGGCATCGCATACCTAATCTGAACTGTCCTTTACTAATAATGCCAAACCCTGCCCTGCTTCTCTGCAGTGAATGGCCACCATCAAGCTCAAATATGTAACAACTTTTACAGCAGTTTTCCACTGTAAAAGGGACAAGCTGATGACCAGCCCTGACATCCAAACCCAAAGGCAGTGGCATCAAGCATGATTCCACTAACGTTCTCTATGAACTGGTACAAACCCTGGTGGAAGCGGTAGAAGTACTGTTACTGCAGTGACAGTATGGTCCAATGTACTCTGCAGCCGTTTGCTTTAGAAACATCATTAGGCGGAGTTATTCAAGCACACCATGGTGGTACTGCATTTTTCTAACTTCAGACAATACAAGTCACAATGCCCAGCCATGTGGCCAGCTGTGAAGGATACTGCCCAGTTCATATAAAACAGAGAAAATATATTAATTATTTGATTATTATAAGTTAAATAAATAAAGCTCAAAAATAAAAGCCCCAGTTCTGAAGAGAATTTGTTTTCCCACTTCAGTATTTAAAAATATAGATTTATGACTGATCAGCTATAAGTCATTTTCTGTATCTTTTGTGGGAGGGGGCGACAACACTTTGACAAAGTGTTTTGTCAGTGTTATCACCATGATAAATGGGCTTTGTCCTTGCACACTCATAAAAAAGCCTCCTTAGTACCTTTCCAGGCTACGAAATCTTCCCTAATCTCTCTGTGGCTTTACTTTACCTCCAATAGTGATCAGATCGGTTGTTTGGTTTTTTTACCAAGGGCTGGACAGGAGGACATAGAGTTTCCCATTGCCTTAGGATGCTTCCATTTTTTCAGAGTAATAATTATTTGGCCTGGAGGGAGAGGGCAAAGGGTAAAGCCATAGAATATTTGACAATGCTGACATCATGAACTTGAATTACTACAAAATTACTATCTTATGAGTAAAACATTCAGGCGAGGTTGTCCCTCAAAGGATCATTTGTCCTACTGGTAGAATCATCCTTCTAAGGTGATATTCAGATAACATTTTCCCTTTCTTTAGAATAATTTTCAAGTCACATTTAGAGCGGTAAAAATGGGCACCGATTCCTCAGCATTAACCCCTTAAAACCTTTTTATATGACCATTATGACCATCTTTCCTGGCTCACAAGGACCTGGCAGCACTTGCAATGAAGCCCATCTGTGGTGCTTTATGTGGACGAGGTGAGCTTGTGTTGAGTAACAGAAGGTGCTACTTTGCCCCTGCTGCAATGGATGAGTGCTTTGTCTCCATGGTTTCCTCAGTGATAACCAAGATATTGAAGGTACATGTCCCACCCACACTCCTGGTGTTCAGCCTAAACACAAATCTTGACTAAAGGAAGGTTTTCATTCATTCTTCAGCGTGTCCCACAGAAGCTAAGTGTCTCCTGTAACTTTGGTCAAACATAAGCATGCATTTAAAATTTGCCTTCCGTAATTCTGAATCCTGTCAAAGTTCCTTCAGCATCACTTCCAGCAATAGGCTTCCACCATACTCTTCCCCAAGGGGCATGGGTTTCTTTCCACTGGTGACTGAATGCTATGTTTGGTCTTTCTCTTGAACTTCCTGAAAGCGTTTCTCCAAGCGATCCAGTTTGGCCAGATTCTCCTTCAGCAACTTGCTGTTTGGAACCAGCTGTAAGGCTTTCTCATAATAGCCACGGGCAGTGACGTAGCTCCCCTACAAAGAAAATGAGTGACAGATCTCATTTGCGTTCCCTGACATATGAAGTTCATTCCCTGGGAATGGGGCAGACTGTAATACAAAGGAAAAACAGTATATAAAACTTGGTATTGTTAGGTAACGGGAATACTTGTCTATGGAATGGATCACCGAGTGCAGTTAGTCTGAATTTGATCAAGCGCACGTGGCAAGAAGTAGATTTACATTCTTCCGTTATGTTGTACCAGAAGAGTTAATTATACTAAGCAATAGGATAGCTTGAGGATATCACACAATATGACTCCTTAAGACCCAAATCATAATGATATGCTAAAGTATTCAAAAAGATAAGCAACCACAGGGCAGGCAGTCTATTTCCATAATTTTATGCCAGTAGTCCGCATTAGACCTCTTTATTAAATTTATTAGGTAGAGAGGAATCTTCAAAGTCAACTCATGGTGACATTTTTCTACGGTAGGTCAACAACTGAAGCAGGAAAACTTTAGAGCTGGGCAGGTTGTTCCTTGCAGCCTGCCCTCTTAAAATACGAAGTTTACATTACAGGATACATATTCCTAAGCAACCTGGTTGGGAAATTCTAGTTAGGGTGGGCAGATTTTCCTCCTTTTTGGATAAAATATGTTAGGGACGCTCACTGTTCACGAATATGCAGCTCTTGGCAGCCTGAAACAAATTTAGCTTTCTATCCTGAGTAGTAGTCTCTGCACTTGTCAGCTTAAGGAAAAGCAAAATTGTCGTACCTTGATGTGCTCAATGCCTCCCATATTCATCCAGGCCTGCGCTTGGTCTGGGTTGAGCTCCACAGCCCGTTTATAGCTCTACATAAATACGAAACATTTTTAGTTTTTAAGTCTGACTCTTCAAACAAAGTCAGTGCTGGAGGGGAAAGAGAAACAAAGTTTCCTCTCCTTCTGAATCCATTTAAAATATAATTTCAAATTCTTCTCATATAAAATGCACAAGCTGAATTTCAGTTTCTTTGCAGCAGAGGCAACATAATACACCGCTTCACCGCTGAGCTCAGAGTGCAGGTTTTCCTGCCCACTGCACCGTGAGGAGCCATACCAACCCCTGCGACACTCTCCCTGCCACCCGGCACCACTGGGGTCTCCTGCACATCAGGGTCATTTCCTTGGGCAGGTGCCTGCCAACCACAAGCCATGTGTGGGCTGCGGTGCTCCTTATCTGCAAGGCTTTAATTTGGAGCTGACAGCAGATTACAGTACAGCCACTTGCCTGGAGGTTTCACAAGTACCTGAGGGCAGTGCTAGCCCTTCCCACTGCTTCTGCCACTGTGCATGAGAGAAGAAGCAACAAGGACCTTCCGGACTCTGCCAAACAGCACCGTTTTTATGGTGTCACAACAGGAAAGGATTCGAATTATGATTAGACATCTCTAGGGATATTGAGAATACTCAGAACTGTCTAAATAATATTCTGTGCTATTATTTAATGATAACGTAATTGCTGAACTATCAAGCCCCGTGCTCCACAGGATAAGCCAATCTCTCAGCTATTAGGTAATAAGGTGAGATGTAACAACATGGTGGGCTCTCACATGTCCCCAGGCTTCCAACTAAGGTGCCTGGAGTTAGCCATCGCCAGCAAGAGGGGCTGGGGCTGGATGGACCAAGGGTTTGGTCGATGAGAAATGGCCTAGGCTTGTCTGTAATCCCACTGTGACTCTGTACTTAACCACTCAGAGCAGGGAGTTGTACTTCCGTAGAGGAATGAGGAAAAAAGTTGCAACTAAGTTAGCTACCCCGTAGCTTTAGCTGTACCACTGGTGAACTGCTGAGCTCCAAAGGCCAACAGCCAGGGTGCATGCACCTGGGAGTATTAGATGCAATGAGTTACCTCTTATCCTCTAACCTAAAAACCAATACACAGGGCTCAGAGCAGTCATACCTCAAAAGCCTTGTCAAGGAGATTCTGTTCTCTTAGCTGGTTTCCTTTAGTGAAAAAGAGCTCTGATATGACTTTTGGATCCTTTGGTTTTAGCTGAAGAGCTTTTTCTATAGCTTCAAGTGCCTGTGAAAAAGCAAGAGGACATTGTGTTACCATAATCTGCGCCTTTCCACTTCTCATGCTTTCCTCACCACCAGGGTCTCCCAGCATCAGAACCATCTTCCTCCTTCCTTTCTTTGCCCCACACTGTTTACACATGTGGAAATGAGTTTTTTAGATGCCTGTGGCTGATAGGCAGTGGGGCTGACAGCAGCAGGAGCAGTAAGTGGTAAGAAAAACCCAGTGCTTAGCTTCAGTTCCAGAACCTAGATAAACAGAAGCTTCTAGTGAAAAAAATAGATCTACTGGATGTGCACTAAGGCATGTGACATGTCTCTGGAGAGGTGGAGTGTAACATTCAACCTAAGCTCTGTGTGTGAGCCCTCGGGACAAGTGTAGCCCATGACAACGGTACCTTGGTATAGTGCTCCTGCTTGCTGTAGATAGCTGACAGAAGGCGGTAGCACTCCAGACACTCCGTATCCTCATGAAGTATATGGTTTGTCATCTTTTCAGCTTCCTTCGTCCTCCCCATCATTGCTAAAACCTGAGCCTGTGGAGCCACATTACAAAGGGTTATGATCTTAAAAAGCTCCCCCTTAGTGATATTAAAAATTCTCAACACATGATGCTGCACACAGCGGCTGGTGCTTCACTTTTGTGGCCCTGACCTGGCCAAGCTCGCCCCACACTCACCAGTGCCAGTCGGATCTCTTTGTTTGAAGGCTGCAGTGATGCTGCTTCTCTGTAAACTTGCAATGCTTCTTCATACCGCTCCGTGTTATAATACAGAGCCCCCAGTGGGGACAGGATTTCAGCCTTCCGGGATACCTTCAGTGCCCTGGAATTTGGGAAAAAGATGCTTCCAGGTAGTGTGTGGATCAAAGCGGAAGGGCAAGGTGTGGTTTGCACTGGGATAGAGCCATGAAGCTCTGCACCCTGTCCATCCCACCCAGGGGAGCACAAATTTAAGGTCCCAGGAGACATGAGTGAGCCCACAGCAGCAGTACCTTTAGCCACCTGAGAAGGAGAGAGGGCCACCTCCAAAGTGCGTGTGAGCATGCAGCAGGGGTGGGGCTGGCTGATGGTGGCAGAACCTGTGGAATGTGAGCACAAATCTGGATGCCTTTGGAGGCAAAAAAGGAGGCAAAAAATGCCCAGACAGTCCGCCCTGCTGCGTACTGGGAGTCAGAGCCTGCCTACTACCACAGTGATGGGAAGGGACAGAGTTCCTGATTGTGCCCGGTTTTGGAGCTGGGCTGTGCAGCAGTTATGGCTGTTACTGACAGGCTTCGAGCAGGGTGGAAGCTGTGCTAACAACCTGCTCATGCCACCAAGAAACCTCCGATTTATCATTAGAGCATCCTCCAGCCAGCAGCAGTGTGTCCATCCTACGGGCTTGGGAACAGTCCAGGGAAGTCAACACTGCCTGAGTCCATGCTGCCTCTCCAAGCACTCCCCAAAACCAGCCAAATAAGCAAAAGTAAATCTGGTTTCAAATGGATGGAGAAAAGAGAGGAAAACCCAAACATGCACTGACAGATTCAGGTATCAGAGGCTCTTTAGTAGAGACAAGCTGTACAGGTGGAGGAGGGAAACCTGTCTTCCATCCCAAATTCTTACCGCTTGTACCATGCTTCAGCCTCTTTGTTCTGCCCCAGGGAGCGGTGAAGCCTGCCCAAGTTCACCATGGCCACGTGATGAGTGGGGCTCAGGTGGATGGCCTGCCTATAGTGGGATACAGCTTGCTCAGGAGCCCCTGGAGAGGAGAACAACTGTTAAACTGGTGCATCAGAAAAATCCTGCTGCAAATTCAGCGTGCAGTAATGGTCTGGGTTTTCTTTCAGCTATTCCTCTGTGTGCGGGAACCATTTTGAGAAAGAAATCCTGCCTCAGCCTTTCCAGAGATTAAAAAATTGCTGTCCAAATTAGGATTTAAGATCCAGTATCCAGAGATAATCATGAGAAACAGATTTTTCTAGGGCTGGGTTTTTGCAAGTCGAGGGTACAGTCACCAGAAGACTGCTGACCGAAAGCACTCTCCTATCATGCTGCAGCAAGGATGAACTCCCCTACTAAAGACAGAGCTGACCCCAAAAAAGGGGCTACGGCATGCGTCCCACATCTTGGGGACCATCCTTCCACCCTGGCCCACTGGAGAGACCAGCAACGGAGACATGGAGAACAAGCCACCCAGTATTCCCCACAACCCTACCAGAGCTGCAAATGGCTCCAGCTCTTTCCAAACAGAGACTATTCCCTCCACCTCTGTTGCACTGGCTCTGCTCAGTTCTGTGCGTTGCTTAACTGGACTGGGAGTGGCTGACAGTAACCAGCTAATTCCCACCTCAGGACAATAAATCCCAGACTAGAGGTGTCCAGGTTGGAGCACGTAGGCACCACCTCTGTGTTGCAGAGGAGCCATTGGGTGGCACTGCTTCACTGTGTGAGTACGTCTACCAGTGCAAGGTCCTGCAGTCCATGACATCACTGGGCACCACCGTAAAATACAGCACCGTGCCAAAAGAAAGGTGCCAGACCACTATCCCAAATAATATATATTTTTCTTTATCTAAATAATGGCTCTCCTCAAGAAGGATATTGCAGTGCTTTCCTCAGGCCGGGCCTGCTGACTACCTTCTAAACAAATTAACTGGACACACAGTATAATGTTCCAGCATTTCAGCAATGTGAATACAGTCTTCATAACCCCGGTCCTCATTTAATTGGTTTGCACACTCTAGACCGGATAGTCTCCTGCTGCAAACCAATACTCACGGAGCTTTGTCCACCAACAAAACTTCTGAGCATTGGCATTACTTAAGCCAAATCTCTTCACAGTGTATTTAATTCCATTTCTATCTGGAAAGCAGAACTTCAAAACAGCCTGCACGGGTTGGGGCACAGAACGTATGCTGCCATGAGAATTTTATTTTCATAGCGTTTCAGATCTAGTTTGGTTTTCCTGAGACTTATCTGCGCAATGTAAAAGTAACATGGACACTTCTTGGAGTCTCCTTTACAGGAGAGAGGAGGGGCCTCTGTGGGGAGATTTAAAAGCATATAAGATTAATCTAAAACCAACAGCGTATCTTTCAGGGTAAGACTTTTTCAAATAATCCAGTGGCAACCTCAATCTTCTCCCACCACTGAGCAGGCAGATGTTTTTGAAAATCATATCTACAAAACATTCTGGGAAGCAGCTGGGTATGTACCACAGTCTGTAGAGTCAGCCAGTGCCTCTCTTGCTCAACACACAGGGGTACCGTGCATCGTTAAGGGAGACACATTTAGTGTCTAGACAGCTGCAGAGCTGTCTAGAGTTATGGCTCTCCAAAGATGACACTTGCTGGAGGCTTGTTGCACAAAATCCTGCAAGTTAATTGGCGTAGTACTTCACAGCATCCCCCGTGGCCACTGGGGAAGAGCGCAGCCTGTGACGGGCTCACTAGCAGCGCTTCTTTCATGCCCTGTCATGTCTCCAGGAGGGTTATTTACACATCATGCCCAAAGTATCAGAAGTCAGTGGGTTTTTTTTCCTGCTGTTTGTATGTAGAGAAGTGTAGGAGTAAACCAGGAAAAGTTAGTTTTGACTTTGGCAGAATATACAAGTGCAAAAAATAGAAAGTGCACTGCACTGCATTTGAACCACAGTTTTTGGCAGGAATAGGGCAGTTTATCCGAGTTGGGAAGCAAAGACGGGTACAATGTCAGGGTTAAATTACTGAGGAATTTTTATTATTTGGCAGCTTGAATTTTGCTAGAGCACCAGTGCAGAACCTCTGTTGCTAAAGCCATGACGCCTTTTCTGATTACAAATACTCACAGAGGTTCCGTATTTACTTCAGTCCAGTACTACGTAAAAGCGATAGCTGGCTGACGGACACCACTGTCCTTTCTTCCCATGCACCAGCAGAGCCAGGCACGGTGTGAAAGGGAGGACGGGTAGCAACCACACACTTTAAGCCTACGATAATCCATCACTGAGCCTCGGCTCTGTTCTGAAGGGACCGGAGCGAGACAGTAGTTTGGTTTCCACGAGTCATTCGTCAAACTCGGCCTCGCTTATAAAGCTGTCAATAAAACGTATCAATTACATCGGCCTTTTTGTTGTTGCTATGTGGATGCCAGGACGTGCCTGGGTCCAGGGAAGCTAGATGGGAACCAGGAGCCCAGAAAATAAAAACTTTGGATGCCATTACAATGCTCCAGAGAAATTTATTCTCCCCATGGTATCTCAGGGTTTGTTTTCACAGATGATTGTGGTTTAAAAGCCATGTGTTTTTATAGCAACAGCACTCAATCTTTACAGTCAAAGCGCTGCTTTGTCACCAAATAGAGTTGCAAGTGCTCCAAAGACTGTAACGATCCACTTATGTGTCTGGGATTTGGTTTGACATGGCTTTCCTGGAGAGATGGCAATACTGTCAGGGTGCTGCCCAGCTCAAACTGAAGAGGACGTAAGAATCACTGAAGAGAACAGCCGGGCTGAACGCCACTGCCGCACAGCGCCTGCATTGATTACAATTTCAGTACGCTGTGCCATCTCAGCAGCGCAAGGATATTTATTTCCAAGCTGCAGCGGAGGCACATCTATTGCTCTGGAAGATTTTAACATCCTTTTAGATATGTATTGCTGAATAAAACAAATGAATGCATTTAAGGCAGAGAGGGAGAGGGAGAATCCCTGGCTCCTCCTCACTTACCAGTATCAACCAAGAAAACACCGTAGTTGTTATGCAGATCGGAGCTCTCTGGACAATGCTCTATGCCAGCCTTATAGACCTCCTCTGCTTCCTTAAGCCGCTCCTTAAAAGAGAAGGAGATTTCTTAGCTGTGGCAGAAAGGGTGTCAGCACCATTTGCCGCATACCTGCATTTTGTGGCAACTCTCTCACTGCACAGGGAGTTCGGGGAGCCAGCCCACCCCACCAAAATTTTGGAGGCCAAAATTTTACCCCATGGCATGGATGCTACGGAGCTGCTGTCTGATGCCCCAGAGAGATTCAGAGAGCTTTCCCCCATACATTTGCAACTGGAGCTACCTGTGAAACAAAAATAGCTGGAAAAGCTGGGTCCTGTGCAATATCGGTGAGCACCGGCTGGGCACACACCCAGCCGGGAAACAACAGCAACAGGGGTCGTGTTGGTTCTGTTGAGAAATATCTGTTTTCTGGGTGCTGATATATTTTATTTGTTTAATGAGCATCTCGCTGGCTAACTTATCCCCTCTGGAGCTCAGCTGTTCAACCCCTAAGCAGCAGGGAAAATACAAGGAATGAAAGGCTGGCATGTGTGATGTCTGGAGGATGGGGAGCTTGTGCAGGGGGATGAGGGAAGCTGGAGGAGGATGGAGAACAGTGAAAGAGTGGGAAATTCTGACAGATTCACATTAAAACCAGGTGTTATCAATGCACGAGATAATAGATTACTGAGACTGATGGGACGGTGCCACCACACTGATTCCTAGATGCACTGAGCCCTTACATTTTGCATAGATTTAAGGAGGTTCATTGGTGCTGAGCATTTCTGGAAAACACAGATCTTTTCTCTGTACCTACAGAAAATGTTTCACTGGCTGGATTCTGTTTAGGCTGAACTATGGGCAGCCCAGTCCTGAAACAAAAATAAGGTGCCTGTTTGGATCCAATAGCAACTTAGTAAGGTTTCCATCTCCCTACAGCCAGCCGGTATGTGCCCACTGCCAGCATATTCACTTGCACAGGTTATCACCGTCTTCCTTCCCTGCTCGTCTCGGAGATTTGCTGTTGGGTGTATTTATGGAAGAAGGCATTGACCAGCAGAGAGAAGCACGGTGCAGAGGGGCATCAGGCAAGCGTCCAACAACAAAGACACTTTTCCAATTCTTCCCCTTCTGTGAAGCAGCACAACCCTACAGCGACAAACTCTGCAGCCTCCTGACGATCCTCCCAAGCAAAATCAGCCATCTGGGTGTCTCCTGGGGAAGGCCTGGGGCGACCAAGGCAGACCGCCTGCTTGGGAGCTGGATGTTGAAATAAGAGGTTGGTCCACTCCCAGCTATGGACTCTCTTCTCCTCAAGTACTGAACCCTCCAGGGCTTTCTCTGGATTTAAAGGGTGTACCTGATGGCAGCTTTTGCTCTGTAGCTGCTTAAAAATGTGGACTCCTTTCTCACTTCCTGTTTCAGAACTGGAGAGCTGGAACTAACTGCATTGGGAGAGTCTGACTTGATGAAAGCACACAGTCTGCCATGGTTAAGCGTTTTCATGTTTACGTGATGAAGGCCAGCCATCCAAAAAGACAGTGTGTGATAAAATACAGAAACACATTTTTTTAAAGTGATTAAGTTTGGACATTTTGGAGATATATATATATACGTGAAGTTGACATTATTATCCTGCGGGCTCAGGAAGAGTGTAGTGATTGTCAGAGTTGACTAAAACAAAGAGCAATGTTTTGAGAGAGTGTCTGTGCCTCCAAGACATTAACAAACATTTTTTCAAAGATTTCTGTATTAGTTTCTCTTCCTCTGATTTTAATTTTCAGCCAAGGAATGTGGCTTTGTGTGCACACATGTCAGTTTTCTGCATTTTATTTACCTATCATAAATCCAATCCTTAAAGTGTGCAAGGGCTGTGTTAAACTGGATTAGCAGTGTCCCATGTCAAAACGTTCACGCTCACCAATACTGAGCACTTTTAGCATTTTTATGATGGTTGCATTGCTTTTTTGGCACCTAACATCCTGACCCTGCTGGCCTCAGGCTCAGTGCAGCCTGGGATGATTTCTGTAACAACGTGTTTGCACTAAGCACAGTCAGAAATTGGGAAGGGTGGGACCAGCTTTTTGTGCTGGAGCTTTCTCCCTCACAGCTTCGCCTCTCCTTGGGAAACATGCTGGAAGTTCATCAAGGTATGATTCTCAATAACACATAATAATGCTACTCCCTTCATGGAACATTCATTAACCTCGCAAAATTCAGAAGACTGGCTTAAAAAATGTATGAGATTTTTATGATATTAAAAAAAAAAAATCTGTATCTGAGGATCTCTCAGTTGAACTGCGGGGTTTTTAAGTCTCTTTTTTTTAAGGCTTAGTTTTTCAGTCTGATTGTGCCTGAGTAGGCTCTCCTCTATAGCTAAGTGGGTTAATTTTTTTTTTCATAATGTAGGCTGATATTGTTACACACACACACACACAAAAAATATCATTTGAATCCAGAAACTAGGGCCTGAAAAGAGCCATCAAGTAGCACAAGAATGCTGATGAAACTGCAAGAGTACAGGAATGTTGTGAAAAAGACAAAAAAGTTTGATTTCTGTTATTAGCACCACACGGCAATTGTGGAAAAGAAGGAAATCAACAATACCTTGTGATTGAGTTACAATACCAAGCAGAAAGAGCAATAAGAAGGGCAAGCATTTATAAAAGGCACAAACAAGACAAACTGTTTTCTACAATGTGGTGGTGTTTTCTTCTGCATCAGCTTTGGCTTCGGAATCAATCATCAAGGAGAGAAAAGGGCAATTACAACAAGTTAGAGGCTAATTCCCTGGCACATGAGACATTCCTCTGAGGAGCATTTTTTATAGCTATAGGAGGAAAGGACCCATAAGCCCTATCTTGGATTCATCACCTTTAAGATGGTGGCGGGGGAGGGCGGGGAACACATTGTGTGGGACTGATCAAGGCAATCCTGGCACTGGTTCACTGAGTGACATCCATTTGTTTCCCCCTTTCTTGGCCTTAGTGCAAAGCTGAAGGAGCAGCAGCTTGTCATGGCACAGTCACCTCACGCAAGTTATTTTCATGTGCCACTCATAGCACTTCAGTCCCTTTCTATCACATCCCAGCAGGAGAGAACCAGCTTGTGCTCTTTTCCTCAAAGCTCCTCAGCGATGCTGTCCGTGCAGCCTACTGCATACTGCCTGGCATCACAAATACCCCTACAGCTGAGAGACAGACTCTGGGCCACAAGTAGACAGAAAAACAGGTTTGTAAATTTTAGCCATTTTGGACACTGTTGCTTGGACAAAGAGGAAAAACTCAAAATGAACTGAAAAATGGGGTCCTGTCAGCATCCTTTGAGCTGAAGATGCCCAAACTTCTGGCTGTACCCCTCCAGGAAGAACACAGCGTAAGGGTGTGTTTCTGCAGATTACAGCTTTACACGGGCTGTAGGACAGCCCCTATTAGTGCAGACACTAGGATGTGAGGCAGGAGCTGCACAGTAGCCGTCTGCTGTGGCAGAACATGAGAAGGTGTGAAAAGCCTGCAGCAAATCACTAATTTCTGAAGAAATTGTACTATCTTTTTTCCCTACCACTTACTCAAGTCACAAGTGGATGAACAATCTATACGTAAGAGTAGATGAATTATTGCTGGACTTGGTATTGGCATTTGCTTTGCACAGAAGGCCTCAGGACTCTATAACGGCTTTATTGCTCTGTTGACCTTACAACCAATGGTTCTAATTAATAAGTTCAATTAATAATAAAACCAGGTATTACTGTGGAGGACTCATTTCCTATACTTGCAGGAGGCTCGTCATTTTCAGGCTTATTCAAAACACAGCTCCCATTTAATAAATGGGAACATTCAATTCATACGCTGCATTTCCAGGTGCCTGCAGCTCATATTAATATTGAACTGAAGTTGTGCAGGTATGAGGACCTCGTCACCCACCCCTGCAGCACCAGACTGGGGCTGCTGGTTGTGGCCACAGTCCGTGGGAGCAATGTCTGAAGAGCAGCATCCCTCATCTGCTGCTGCAGGTGTGGAAAAGGGCAGGGCTTGGTGGTCTCAGTGTGGGCACCCACGCTGTCTGAACAAAGACATTTTGTGCCTCAATTTCCCTTTTTCTCCATGGGGACAATATTTCATCTCAGAGGGACCTTGCAGAAGCCCAACTACAGAGAGTAGGGAGAGCCCTGAGTAATGAGCATGGGGAACAAGCCCATGAGGAAATGAGTAATCCTGTCTCCAGAAGGCAGTCTGGGCCACGCACAGTAAATAAGGCCTGGGGGCACATACTGAATAATGAGGTTAAATAAAATACCGAACAGCTGCTCATTAAGAGAAACATAAAGCTAACAAGCCTTCCTACCCCCTGTACGTGATCATCTACCACAGTAATTAAGGGCTGTATTCTGATGCGTGCATGCAAGGGGCAGAATTTGGGCTGCAGAGGCCACCTGGTTTCTAGCTTTTCCTAGCTTTGGAGTGTTTTATGGTGAAAGCTCAAGGTTATCTATGTAGGCATGTGTGTATGAGGGGGAAGTGCTTGCCTCTTCTGCTGTCACAACATTCAAGGTGCAATGCATTAAGGCTTCACCACAGATGTGGGGAACCGCAGAGAGGGTATTTACTCACAGCTTCAACAGTGATTTAATTCAGAGCCACATCATGTGGGTGTAATTACTCACTGTGAATGAGTTGTCTCCTATCCTGAAAAAGTCAACTCTGAAGCAGCCTGAGAGCTCTCTGCACACAGCTGTGGACCCACGCCTGCTGCCGCATGTGTGCAAGGTGAGGGTGCTGCACTGGGACAATCAGGAGGTGGTGTGGCTGCAGCAGCAGTGCATACACATGCACAGAAGACACAAGAGCTCGAGTGATGTCCATTACCTGTTCGGCTAGCAGTGAGGCCAGGCTTGAGTAAGCATCTGCAAACTCTGGGCCATACTTAATGGAGTCCCGCAGTAAGATTACAGCTTCCTCCTTCTTCCCTTGGGACCTGCAGGACAGGGAAGGACAGAAAAAATAGAAAGAAACATTCCTGTAAGCACACGTTTATATTCCAGTAACACTGATTGAGTGACGAGATATGAAAGTCCCTGACCTGACCTTTTCAACAAAGACTAAATAAGTCACTCACCCCTCCTCTCCACAGTGTGCGTACCCAGCATCTCCTTGGCCCCTGGCTGAATTTGTACGCTATGCTCAGGAGTTGGGAGGATATAGGCTTTGATGAACCTGCTGTTTGGTCTGCTTTTCTGGTGACTGTCATACTGAGCAGTACGTATTGATCCCAGTGAAGACAAACCACCTCTAGAACAGTGCATTCCTCGAGCTCACACAACGAAGAAAAAAAAGTATTTTATTTTGGCTATAGGGCAAGCAGTACAGGCCACATGGTCTTTCTATTGAGTCATAACCACTGGATTTTGTAAAATTCTCTAGTCCTACCATACATCTCTCACTATTTCTGTTTATGGCAAATACATCAAATTCTGCCCCATCCATCCCACCAGGAGTCAAAGATACATGAAGGACAAGATAATAAAAGTCTCCCCAGGTATTAAGTACTGCACAAGACCCTCCTAGTGATGTCCCTGGGAAGTTGCATGCCCTGTGGGAAGGGATTCTGACAGGGTAACACCAGGTTTGCAGCCGTCTTCTGGAAGTCTGGCCCCAGTTATGCCATTGAGGCACTGACTGACCTGGGAACAGAACATTTGCTCTCACCAATCCTAGTCTCACATCAATAGGTTGGAGACAACAAAACATTTGCACTTCCTTAAAAAAACCCCACAGAGTCTTTGCATGTTCCTGTTCTTAGCATGTGCTGTTATAGATCCACTCCATTAAACTAATACTTCTAAATTAAAATATTGCGAAGTTAAATCTGCCTGGAATCTCTAAATAATTGCTTAGCAAGTGGATCATTAGGCTAGAGCAGTCTGTTCTTCAGATCCTAAGGATTACGAACAGAGATAGGTGAGAGATGGCTATGCTGATGAGCTATGGTTTTTTCCAGCATTGCTCCGCATTTATTGCCATGGAAAATGGAAAAGGTTTCTGGACAAAAATCTACGGATGTTTACTTATTTGAGCTGCAATTTCTCCAGTATCACTCTGTATTTCTTTCCTTGGGAAAATGAGAAGGTTTCCTGAACAAACATCTAAGGATGTTTAGCTGGACTGGAACAACATTTTCCTTGTGTCGGGTGTACAAAGAATACGAACAGCAGGGCTTACAAAAAGAAACAAAGGGCTCTGGGACACAGAAAATATGTGAACACCTTGCTGCAAGGTCATCTGAGTGACACGGTCAAGTAACCAGATCTTGTTTATAAGGTGCAAACTTCAGCTGATAATATGTGTGGCTTTGCAGATTTTTTCCCCTTCTAGTTGTGTAACTGGAGGAATATTTTGCCTGTGCATTAAGCTAAGTAAAACCAGTTGTGCTAGTCTCTTTCCTCTTTCAGTGGTGTACCATATAAATTACATGAATGAAGCAAAAACAAATAAAGAACCACTTTTCTCCTACACTAATTAAAGACAAGCTCGCTTGTCAATTTATAAAATTTTTGGATCCCTTGGCTGGAGTTTCATGACACATTTTTATAAATCAAAAGCAGATGATTGCTTTATAAAGGTATTGATGTTTGGCAAAAAAATGTAGGAAATGCCAGCTACATAAGTAAAAAGGATTAAGCGATCCATCCGGCAGCAGTAAAAGTTCCCATTAACCACAAACATACCCTCTTAATTACTCTTTTTTTCAAAATGGCCTTTTTTTTTTTAATTCCCATTTGATCCAAGAACAATGTTTGTCTCCTGAAAGTGAGAGTAGAGGGGGAAAGATTATGGCATCTTTTTATGTGACAGAATTAATTATATCAAAAAAAAGCAGACCCAGGAGTTTCTGAGAGGGCTCAGGCCAAGCACTAAAACGCATACTTAACTTTTATGTATGCAAGTTGAAAATTAATTACTGGCTGAAGTGCTTTCCTGGATCAAGGCCAACACTTTGCAGGATCAAGGCCATCGCTTATATAAATCCCAGGCAATTTGGGAGAGCACTGAGCACTCCAATACGCTAATTTACTGTAAACTGGGGATCTGGATCCGGAAAAGCTAGGCAATGTATACCTTTGCTATGACAGAGAGAGGAACAAATTCAACTGACAGGAGGAGTCTGTGATCACTTAATCCAATTTTCCCCCAAGTTACCTTGCCTTACAACGCCCTCTCCTGACTCCCTCTTCCACTTGATCCCCTCTACAATCAGCGTGTCCAAGCCAAGAGTGAGGAACAGCTCTTTCCACCGGGAGCATCTCTTTCACATTTCTGCAGGTGCTCTGCAGTTGGAGAAGCTTAAACCATCCTGCAGAAGTCCAGCGATGCACGGGGCTGCGTGGGGGCTGTTAGCACTGGAGCAAATTTCATTTGCAACTGAGAGAGTAAGCTAGGAATCAGTGCTCTAGAGGACTTTTTAACTTTCAACATTTGTTTTATTTTGTGAAATTAGTTTGACTGCATTAAAAGCAGAAACATGAAACTCTACAAGGGCTCCAGAACTGTTCTGAACACCTCATCTTGGTTTCGCACCATAATTCAACAGGAGCTTGCAGTGTCTAACTCTGCCTGTCTGAAAGGAAGTCTCTAAGCTTGTTCAACTCTCTAGTTTAAAACTGATTTGGACAATTTAGATGCACTCCTTTGCCATTCATCTACACTGTGTTATGGCATTAAAGTGAGGGAACAGACAATACACTGCAAGGCATGGCTGCATTTCAGAGGGACCAGGTCTGATGGGAACCTCATGAAGTTTAACAAAAGTAAATGCAAGTCCTGCACCTGGGGACAAGCACAGGTTGGGTGATGGCTGGGGTCCTGGGGAATAACAAGTTGACCGTAGGCCAACAATGCACCCTACTTGACAAAGAAGGCCAACAGTGGGTCCAGGGAAGTGATCTTTCCCCTTTGATACCTGTGTTACCACACCTGGAGCAACATCTGTCCAGAGTTGGGCTCCCCAGTGCAAGAAAGGCAAGGACTTACTGGAGGAAGGTCAACAGAGAGGCACTAAAGAAGGTGTGAAGGGCTAGAGCACCCGTTGTATTGAGGAGAGGCTGAGCAAACCATGTCTGTGCAGCCTGGAAAAGGGAAGAGAAGGTTCAGGAATGACTTTGGTACTGCCTGCAACTACCTGGTCAGAGGATACAAAGAAACTAGAGGCAAACTCTTCTCAGAGTTGCATGGTGACAGGACAAGAGGCAACAGATGCAAGTAGGAACAGGGGAAATTCTGACTGGATATAAGAAGAAATATTTTTTACCACGAGAGTGGCCTAACAGTAGAACAGGTTGCATGGAGAGACTGTGGCATCTCTGTCCTTGGAGGTGTTCAAAATTTAGCTGGACACAGCCCTGAGCAAGCTGATCCAATTAGACATGCTCTGAGCAGTGGGCTTGACCAAATGATCTCCAGAGGTCCATTCCAACCCAAGTTATTTTTTTCATCTACTGTAAATTTGACACTGACAGTTTGGTTGCCCCCCCCCCCCCCCCCTCTTCTTTTTTTATTCCAACCCAAGTTATTTTTTTCATCTACTGTAAATTTGACACTGACAGTTTGGTTGCCCCCCCCCCCCCTTTTTTTTAATAAAGAGGCTACAATGTGTATGTGATACTGATGGATACACTACAGCCTGTCATGCAACGCAGAGTATCCTAACCGAAGACCATCCAGAAAGCCAGATGCAGTATCAGTGAACATTATCACTCAGTTTGCTTCTTTGAATGGAAGGGAGGCATGTTTCACTCTCCGAAAGATTTTAAATCTCAGTGCACGTAATATCTGTCTGATGTTGTTCAGTTACACAAGCCTGTGTCAGCACATTCACACACATGCATATCCAAAAGCCTGTATCAGAGAGGGCAGACAGTCCTTCTTCTTCTGAATAGATGGGTTTGCTAAACTTGGACAAAGCACAGGAACAAACGCACGAGACACACTGTGTGTTACTCTAGTAACACAGAGAATCAGTCCTGTGAATAAACTCTAGATTTCAGTGGACATTTTTTCTAGGCATTTCAGTTTCCCCTTTAATATAAGCCATAATACTCTTCAAGCATGTAAGAGTTACGAGGCTTTTCTTCATAAGAAATAGTGTACTGAATATTAGAGTGCTTTAGGTATGGATAGATACAGTCTGCAAATAAGTTCTCTTCCTTTCTTTCTGCAACAGAAAACCACGATAAATATTTACTTCAAACATTCATAATATTTTATTTCTTGCCTCCTTACAGAATATCCCACAGGCTATAAATTTGTGAGGTATTCTGAATGATATCTACCTGTTATTCAAGCTGTACCTCAATAAAAATGAATCTATATAGGAGTTAAATATTTTTATAATGAGAAACTTCAAAACAGCAGCATCAGGCTGCTCTGTGTCACTGATCACGGACCACGAAAGCAGAGAAAGATTTCTCACTTTTAGGCAGGCCATCCTTTGGGACTACTTTAACTAAGAAATCTGTTCACATTGTTTAATTGCCTACGCTCCAATATTTATGTTAAGCAAGAAAATGATGACATACAACTTTATTTTAGGATATGTAAACAAAACAAGCCATTACCCTGCAATGCTTCCTGAGAACATTCATCTTCTGGCACATAGCTGTCTTCATTATGTGCAAACAGAAAATGGAAACATCCTTTTTCGTCGAGGACTTCCACAGGAAAACAAAAAAAAACTTTAAAATTCCACCCCGTGGTCCTCAAAACACATTTTTACTGAAGACTAAATCACAAGCAATCTGTGCATAAATAGAGCACTTATTCACAGGGAATAACGAGAGGCAGATTCCCACATGGGAACAGCAAACCTTCAAAAATCCTGGAGTTCCCCTTTCTCAGTACTCTAGAGGAGGTGAAACCTAATAACCACCATCAGGTTTTCATGCTACAGGCAGGGGTGGGTATAAGGAACTCAGCAGAATTCAGCTGAGAATTCCTTATGCAGACAGTTTCATTACGTGTCCCAGAACAAGTTGTGCTGTTACTGGACAAGCCTTAAGTGATGCAGACCTGGCTCATCCTGACCTGTACCATGCACTGAAGCCCCTGCAGAGAGGACAGAAAATGCTTTTATGGCTTGACCATTTATCCTCTCTCTGCCATATGTTTAAAAATCGAAACACTCTTCATAATCTCCCATAGCACAGCCAGAAAGTAATATCTGCCTGTTACATTCTGCAGATTTTCATTTATTACCTAGATTATACTAGCATTTAGTGTCTGCAGACTAACGGTTGTCCTATATACTCATATATGAAATGATAATTTGGAGACCCAGGTAGAAAACACAAAGACAAAGTTGTAGGGAGGGGAAGCTTTGAAATCTCTGCCTCGTTCCAGTACGGTCATCTCACAAGTCACCTCGAGCTCCAGCAAGGCTGGCAATCTCTGCCAAGTTGATGGGCGATCCAGGAAAGATGCTGGCAAAGGGGTTTGGGCCAGCATTTTGGGGGAGACATTCACATAGGACCTGCCCATGCAGCATCTGTGCTAATCCCTCCACCATGAAATCTACCTATTTTTTAGCAGGTTTTTAAAAGCTGAATAGAGAGATGAGGACACGCAGTTTCCATTATAAAGAATACTATTGGTGCGTCCAGATGTGCTAGGTCATTTTGGGAACCTGAAAAAAATAAAATTTAGAGAATGGAAGCAAATGGGTGTGGAAAAAGGGCAGGTGGAACCTGAGCGCTTTCTTTTAACGAGTTTAGCACAAGCATCACACATCCTTAAAAATACTGCAATATATGGCACCACAGAAGGATAGAGAGCACATACAGTCCAACAGGACACACAATATCTTAACTATCACAGCAGGAAAACCATGACATATTGCACACAAAACAAACAGCAGTTCTAAGAGATTTTCCCATGACTCCTTTGTGCTTTGCCAGTGCAACAAATCCAGTTTCTCCTCTCTTCTGGGTCATGAGAGCCCATCGACAGGCCAGATCTAAGTGTTACGGACATGGGATGCCCTGGTTCTGCTTCTGGCTTATGCCCTTTTGTATTAATATTTTATATTAAAAAAAAATCACAGAGAATAATAACTAAGGCAAACATGACGGCTTAAAAGGACAATATGTATTTTTAAACAGCTTTGCCACCTAAGATTAATTTCAATCAAGCAAATTTGATGAATAATACAAAGACCTTCCATCTCTCTTGTAATATGACTGTCTTTACCATTTTCCTTTCTCGTGAGTATTTCCAGTAAAGCACTCACCTACTTTCTGTTTAGGAATTACTAAGCTGCCATCAGGTTTACTGTAATATTACTGTGATAATTTCTCCACTGTGGAATGTGGAGAACTTCGGGAATACACTTAATAGCTGTCATACAAATCCACACACAAAGCAACATTTCAGAACCAGAGTGATCAAGTATGTTTTCATAAGACAGTGCCACTTTAAAACCAGCGCAACACTAAAGCCTGATCTGCTCCAGAAGATTTACTGGAGACCTATTACCTGCAAAACAGGTGCAGTTTATATCAGCTAAACTGCACTTTTATTGCTGTAGTTTATGTAGTTCTGTCAGCAAACAACATGCCACCCTCACAAAACCAGGGGGGTTTGCTGGTGCAAAATAGTAACGCAGGAATAGAGAAAATTTAATGGTTTTTTTTTAATTGCACCCCTAGCAGATCTTATCATACTGGCAAGGCTTCCTGTGTAGATTTCAGTTCAGTCTTTAGATATGGTTAGTCAAATTAATTTGCATGATTATGATCATCTGCTATTCTCCTTGCTAAAGGCTGATGCTTTAAATAACAATGAGCAAAATTATGAGCTGATTAACTTGTTTTCTTGCTCAGCAGAGTAACCATATAGGGATGTAAGTCAGTTTTCCTCTCAAATCTAGACCCACTCCCTCTACAATGGGATGAACCTTCTGCTGCTCTGAGCATGCTCAGAGTTAGGTTGAACTATGGATCAGCCTTCCATACAGCTAATGGGGAGAAGTGGGAACTTGCAGAGATGGATTTGTTGGATCTGTGTTATTCATTAGCTCTGCATCAGATGCCTGTGTTTGAACAACATGGCTTGCTCCACCAGGAAGGGTTGCACCTTTCCAATGAGATGGGAATCTCAGATAACTAGCTGGGTTTACGCACCTCGATTTTGATGCCTAATTTGGAACAAGTGAATTCCCTCCATCTGAAACACAATTGTAAACAGCATCTGAATTGATGTGGCAGACAGCATCAGGATAACCAAACTAAGCCTCACCTTTGGCCCGGCACTCTTGGCCAGAAATGAGAAACAATGCCATTCCTTCACCAATTGGCAGAAAAAACTACTTTGGTGATGTGTGTAGAGAGAATGCAAATTTCCTTGGTGCCAGTTCTGCATTCAACTTACTTAAGCAGGTTGCCGAGATTGAAGAGAGCTCGATTGTGCTGAGGGTTTAACTGAAGGGCCCGTCTGTAGTAGTCCTTTGCCTCCACCACGTCTTTGGTCAACGTCCCCAAATTGTTGAGAGCACTTGCGTGACGAGGGTACAGTCTGGGAAAATGAAATATCAAGTTACAGGCACTCATTAATTGACAAATAAAGCTGAGGCCACTAATGCTGCCACCACTGCTGTTAGGCACTCTAAAGGGAAGGATGTCAGCTAGGAAACACCGTTTTCCCTCCATTTGCTGCAGGTCCTGATGGGATCCTGAAGAACCTTTTCAGCTCCCAATGAGATTGCAAATCAGATCTTTTCCTACAGTTCCTGTATCCCTCCAGGGCAAAAGGGAACACTGAACAGCTCTGAAAGCCTATTTTACCCTCCAAGCAAAAGGCAAAGTGACTAAAGCAGCTTGAATGTCTTTATCCAAAATGTTTTTCAAACAAGCAAGAGCTGCTTTGTCAAAAACGTGTTTCCAACAGAAATATGTTTTGACATATACAAAAACCAACACAACACTGTTTAAACTGATCTGGTTTTGTTTTGTTTTTTAAATCAGTTTTCCACAATAAAAGTGATAATAAAAAGTGCAAAAGTAAACTTGACATTAACCATTGAACGTTTTTGAGACGGAGCAGAATGATAAAAAAAAATCTGGAAACAGACTGCTTAACACTATGAATTTCCTAAGATTCTAGTTGAATTTTTTTACACCTTGGTTCAGTTCTCCTTTTAACTGATCTGATGAGCTTTACATCAACATGTGTCAGTTATATACTGGGCCCAGTGCACCTCTGTCAGTATTTTCCATGAATTAAGAAGCACTTCATGCTTAGTATTTTGGTTTGTAGGTCTTTCACCAGAAGAATCCAGAAGTGAAAACGATCCAGGGCAAGATTCAGCACCCAGGACTCTTTGCATCATAGATAGATGAAAACTGAAGTTCATTATGATAAAGAAGTATCATCATCATGGCTTGGCTTCGCGGACGAAGATTTGAGAAGATAAAGAAGTACATCTATGACAGTAGCTCACACACATCCCAGGCAAGCTGGGAGACCAGCTGTGCAAGAAGGTCTGTCTGATTCTCTAGTGTGAAATGATGCACAGGAGCTTGCCCACTGAACTCCTCCAGATGATCGCTTCATTTGTGAGGTGGAGGAGCTGGGTTAAGATGGTCAAGACTTTGTTTTGAGAAGACCTAGTTGCAAATCCTGCTGCCACTGCACATTTTCTATTTCCAACGAGGACAAGTCATCTGACATTTCTTTACCTTAGGTCCCTGTTCATGGGAAAGTGATGTGGACAATGACATTAAAAGTAGCTGCCTACAATAGCCCGGGGTACAGCATGAAGAGGGGCATTTAAAGGAAAAAGGGATTAAGACTCTATAATATAGTCTGACTCGAAAGTTTGCAACTATTTCTAATCTAAGAGTTTCCATGGTGTTTTTTTTTTTTTTCCTGGAGTTTTTCATTATGTCAGTTCAGCCCTGGGATTTTCTGTGCTTAAGTACCATGAATAATTTAGCATTTTATACACTGCTGCAACATTTGTATCAGTCACATTTTCACTGCGCAAGCACATAAGTGATTTTGGCAAGGTGTTACTTGGGGGTGAAGCTGGGAACACACGAGGGAACTCTGGGAGAAAAGGACATGGTTTGGTAATAAACCCAGGATGCTTCCTACAACTAAAAGAAGAGCCTGAAGTCCTTTTTCCACCCAACACCAAGCCTAGCAGACAAAGATAGCAAAGCCACATAGTTGAGGAGAGATCGTTCAAGGATGCAGCTACATATGTTTTTAAAACTTAGCCTGTTATAATGACAAAAAATAAATGTAGCGACCACCAACGCCTGCAGACTCTGTCAACATCCCTCCCATACACATAATCGTTCTGTCTCTCAGAAGTCACCACTTCTGCTACTTCAAGCCCTCAGGTACACGCTCAGGTCTCCATTAACCCATGCTACCTGCATTTGCTGCTCAAGTGATTTTTGAAGAGTTCCCTAATTGATCTGGACACAGAGAGGAACAAAGAGCAGAAAATTCATGGTGAGACTGCAGTTGGCATTAGAAATAGTAGCACTTTCTATCACTGAAGCTACCCAGTGAGCCTGATGCATTTGGGATGTGAGAGGGTGCCTAGTCTTGGAGAAGCATCAGTAAAGGACAAGATGGCGATGAGGGTAGAGCGTTGAATCTTGATCTTGGCCCTTAAATCCAGTGGTCATCAAGGCTAAGCCTCCCCAGCTGAAGCAGGCTGGGAGAAATGTTTTCCACAGCAGTAACAGGGAAGCAGTGGAAAGGACCACACTTGCTTGCTCTTTAGCAGTTGGAACACAGCTCTGTCTGATACGTTGACCAGGATCTTGACTGAAAAATGTCTTATCTACTTTAGGGCAAATGGCCAAGAACTCAGCCTTGCCTCCCATTTCTTCTATGGGATTTTGACATTGTTTTGGACCAAAAAAAAGTCTGGGAGTTGTATTCTTAAGGATTTTTTCCAGCAGGCTACGATAAAAGCTGTGCACTACTTCTGCCACTACTCACACATAAAAAAGGCTCTAATATCTGACATGAAGTTGCTTAAGTTAGGAGTGGGCAAAAGTATTTCAGACAATTCTTGGGAAAGTCAGAAACAGATTAATATTTTACAGCCCTAAACATGATGGTTTTGCTCACAAACTTTCAGAAATTAAATCTGTTCTTGGCCTCTAGGGCTCCCATGGCATTTTAGACCTAGGGAATTGCTTGCACCATTTTGGAGAAGAACAAAAATTCAAGATTAAAAAAAAGAGAAGTGATTTCACCTTTAAATTGCACAGCTCTGACCAGCAGCTCCATAAATACACTTCTGAGCTCAGCACTAAAACCTCTCGACAGCAAATCACAGGATGCAAGCACGTCTCCCATGTATCCTGGGCTCTATTTCTTGTGTTTTACATTTATTCATTACATCTCATTGCCCTTTCCAAGAAATCTAAGTGAAAAACCAGAACCCCAGCTAGCACAACTTGTCAGCTTAAACCTGCTTAGCATCTGGCTTGAAGAGCTTCCGACATTTGCAATTTTACATATCTGAGCAAACATTAAGAGAAAAACCTGAGCACAGTGAGATAAGGCAGTGGTGTTGGGCTTTGCTGTTAAGTGTTCAGTTCTTTACGGTTTTATTTGGAATATTACTTTATTACAGTGGTAGAGCAAGATGCTCCTCAACTGAGTTCAGTGGAGAGCATAATCAAGCCCTATGAGAGCATCACCCCTAGCAGAGTAACCAGAGCCTAAGCCCATGACCATCCACTCTGTTATACTGTTAACACGATTTCTAACAGTTTCAACACCACTCTCAGGCGGTGTGTTCCCAGGTGTGGTCCAGGGCTGAGGTCAGACCAAGGTTTGGTCCCAAAAGCCAGCTTGGGCTTGGCCACTGTCTCTCAGAGGATACAAACACTGAATACTTGCAAGTCAGTTTATGCCAGTTGGCCTCAGGGCTAGAGAATGAGGCCCAGGCCCTTTTTTATTTGTTAATAGGGGTGATGACTAAAGAACCAGCTATTGGCCTTACTCAGACTGCACACCCACTGCTGTTAACAACAGCTTCCCAGGGATAAAACTAGAGTAGAACGAAGTCTCAGGGCTGGATTTACAGAGAATCATAAAACTTGACTACAGGTAACTAATTAAAGCAACATTTACTCAAGAACTCTCAAAAGGTTTCTGCAAAACTTGCAAAAACTGCTTTGTGACCTATTGTTTTAATGAATGGTAGCACATGTACATCTTTTTTTTCCCCATTTCTATGTTATCAGGAGGTTTGTGCTATTTCTCAAGACTTTTGGAATGGGTCCCCATGATTCATGATACCTACCTTGCTTATTTTGACCATAAGCTCTCTGATGCAAAGATTGTCTTTTCCTCACATGTATTTATTTCTTGGAAGGGTCAGAAACACATTACCAGGACAAGGAGGTCTCCATGAAGTCTCTTATTGACTTGCACAGTCAAGAGATTTCTAGTTTCACAATAAAGATAACACTCAAAGCCCAGACCTTGTTTTACAAATAGCCAGGACACTGTGAGATGCGAGGAATCAGTTGTTGGAACATAGATACTTTGTTTTGCAAGTTCTCTTAAGAAATGAAGCTTTCTATCCGGACACACAGGGAGCTGTATTTTTCTTGCCACCACAATTGATAATGGTACCAGTCTGCAGGCAATATCCTTCTTACTATGCATCTGATTAGGTAGGAGTTCCTCTAGGCTTCACCTAATCAAATGCAAGTGCTGCATTATTTATGAAAGAAAGCCGAATTTCATTGAATTTATTCTACAAGAAGCAGTTCATGTAAAAAAAATCAGTTTCTCCTTTCTTTCAGAAATCAGAATAATTTTCTCTTAAAACCTACATTCACAGGTTAATTATAAGAGAAGTCTTGAAATGGCAAAATTACTTTTAAAAAAAGGAAACCAGCCCATAAAAGTGCATTTTAAATCAGACTGGGATTTCATTTCTAAAGAGAAGACAAGTGGGATGTCTCCTTGTTGCAGAATGAATAATTCAAATGATTCCTCCAGTGCTGTATCTGCGATTGTCAGAATAAATTTAGCAGCTTTCCCTTTAACTATTACAGGTATACACTGCACAAGAACTCCTGTTAGTAATTATCTCCACTTACTTTAGGCTAGCAAAATTCCCACTGAACAAAAGCCTTATTGACTTGCACAGTCAAGAGATTTCCAGTTTCACAAGAAGATATCAGGCATAAAACAGTCATTGAAACACTGATGACCATTTATTTTGCTTTTTAATTTAATGCTGCTATGACCTGAAACATTAGTTTCTAAAAAAAAAAAAAAATACTGTTTGGCAACCTATCTGAACTACAAGACAATTCCAGAAAAAAGAGAAAGGGAGGGAATTCGTTGTCATGACTACAACCTATAATCCACCAAGAATTTTAATTCTTTTAATTCAGTTTGAGAGCGACCACTTAAACAACTGGCAAGCTCTGCTTGCAGTCCTGCCTTTAAACAGCCCTTGGTCTGGTGCCAAAAGTATTCAGGGGGCAAAAGGCATTAGTGTGACAACTCCCCGCTTGCTCTTAAGAGCGTTTTGTGGTTTTTGCACAGCAATTGCTGTGCGGGGGCAGAGAGAAACAGGGATGGGGCCAGACCAACGTACAATTAGCCCGGGAAACTACCACCAACAGCATGGAAAAGGCTGCAATGTTGGCTTTCAGGGGTCTGGACAGCCCCCTGCAGCCAGCACATGACAAAAAAGGCTACTGAATGCAGTCCAGAGCCACCTCCCAGGGCTGTCCCTGGCAGGGGGTGTCTCCCCGTGATGCCCTAGTCCAGTGCCCAGCCCCTCGCCACCCTGCATGCACAGATGATATAAACCTGTCAAAAGGACGATCCCAGTGACTTAAAACCTGAGTCCTTAAAGCCATTGTAAAAGCTGTAAGCAACACTGGCCACCCTTGACCTAACGGCCATGCCATGGCAGCAGCAGCAGAAAGAAATAACCTGCCCGCACCATCTTACACAGTATTCAAAGGGGTTCCAAATATATTCATTTCTGATAGAAAGAAAAATCAGCAGCTGGTTCAGCTGGGAAGACCGAGCATGTCTTTTTTTGTTAATGCATCTTTTGATTAAAAAATGCATTTAAACTTAGCACTGGCGGGGAATGCTCCACCTTTGAAGCAACTGTGATTAATTACCACTGCCACACTACTGTGAGAAAACAGGTTGTGTTGCCTCTCTTGTGGCGGAAGGAGAAGAGGGGCTGAAGAGCCCCGGGACAGACCTCTTCTCGCCAGTCCTCCATATGGCAGGACACCTCCCTGCTAATCCTGGCTCTCTTGGTGTCCACACAATCCTGCTGCAACACTCTGCATCCAGGAGGCTCACTTCAGCCAGATTAAGTGCCCAGAGTCAGGTCTTAATTACCCAAGCCCAATTACTTGCTGACAGCATGGCAACTTGTTTTTAAGACATGTTTTGCCCCATTCCAACACTTAACATAATATTTTATTGGCATCATTTTGCCAACAAAAGTAGGAACGTTACATGAATAACGTTTCATCTGTGCCAAATTTTTATACTGCCCATTTTATATTTACTCTGGTATACTATTTCAAGCCAATTTTCCAATTTTAATATTACATCACACTCATTTTCATGTATTTATGTAAGTTCTTCATAAAGCTCTATGTCAGATTGAATTTAAACTTGACTGGATATAATTTAGAGACCAGCTATCCTATGGGGAATAATCCCGTGCTGGCAACGACTCAGGCCATGGCCTCACAATAGTATGGTACCTTGTTACGGGAGCTTGTTTACATGATGTGGAGATGTGTAGGTCATCGAGCCAGATTCTATGACTTTCTCAAAAAGACCTTCAATTTGCAGAATTTGAATTCATTTCTTGAAGAAGAGATGATCCTGCAATATTAGACAGCATCTGGTTTCTCTTGAAGGGTTTTAGTAGTTGCATCAATATTTCCTCAAAGGTAACACCCTTCAGCTTGGCAGAAGGTTTGTGGCAGGCTGGGATTTTTTTTTTTTTTTCTTCTTCTAAAAAAAATCCTGGAAATCCTGTAGAAAGCCAGGCAGTGAGAGATCTAACACTTTCAGGTTCCTTTGAAAGCCTCAGGCATAATCTTCTTTAGTGAAAGCATGACAAAGCCAGACTTCTGGCTGTACACAGCATGGCTGGCATCGGGGACTGCATCACGCTCATTTCCACATACTCAGTCAGCTATGGTGGTGCCTCTCAGGGCCTGACACATTGCTAAGAACAAGACAGGGAGCGATCCCACCCCAGCACGGTGCCGCGAGCTCTCAGAGCACCCCTGAGCAGCTCTGCAGGTTCTGTTAGGGTCCTCATTGGTGGTCAGTGGACCAGCTCAGGTCCTGATGCAGGTCCTGCACAAGAAGTCAGTGGGAGAGAGGTGACTGATCACCAGTGCCTACAGCTATTTCAGACACCCACCCAGGGTGTCCTCTCCCTGCTGCTGCTGAAAGATCGGGGGTTCTCCACACATGCTGTGGGTACCCCAGCCTTCTAGTGAGCAGAAGCCACCCACATTTTGGCACTGAGCACCTACCTTGTGGACACAGAGACAGTGCTCATCTCTCCCACATTTCCCGCATGGCCTAGGACAACTCTGTCTCTCGGGGTCTACATGCCCTGTCACTAAACTAGCAGCAATAAAATTTCCCTGCCCCATGCAATTGCCTCTCCCCTCACAGCACAAGCCTTCTGCAGTGATGACAACCTCCTGCTATGGCCAGTGGCCAGCACAGCAGGATCCTGATCTCGGCTAGGACCTCCAGAGGCCAATTCAGTATAAATAGTAAGTGCTGAATTGCAGTCAGGGATTAGTGGAAGGAAGAAAGGTCTTGGCTGTACAGTTTCTTCCCCTGCCCAGCAGCCCAGTAGGCAGGAAGAGCAGACCATGGGTGCCGTGCCACCAGCAAACCTGTTCACCAGGGTGAGCCTCCAAGGCTGAGGAGGCAGAGCACAGGGAATGGCAGCCCTGCTGTACCCTAGTATCAAAGGAAGCCGCTCCAGGACAGAAACGTGGAACAAAAAAAAAGAAGGCAGCTGAATAGATTTAATCTGTAAATTGACAAGAGTCCATGAATTCTTTGAGCCTGGCTTTCATTAACAAAAAACCCAAACAAACCATATCCAGAAGCACGGCATTTAAAAAACAAACCTGTAGCACATTAAAACAATATCACAATTTATGAATTTTCATTAAATTTGCAAACCTGAGTAGGGGTCGAAGGTTAAAAGTTAGAGTTGAGGAGAAAAAAAAGGATTTTAAGTCAAACAATGTCACAGCTAAATATAAATAAATAATACCTTCCCTGCTAAACTCAGATGTTCCCTGCAGTGCCGAGGCACCAAGAGGTTATCAAACTGGGCTTGCTTATGCTCTCACATAAAGAATTTATGCAGGATCCATGTAAGTCCTGAAAATCCCGGATACCACTCAAGCCTCACAAAGGACTAATAATTCACAACACGCCTGACTTGCAGACAGCGAGAATGGTGCAGGCACCTTCATAGAGCCCACAGAAACGAGAGGGACACCACATCAAACAGGAGACCATCGTCTGAGTTTTACAACCAAACCGTTACATGGGGGGATGAAATAACATATATCTCGCCTGAGCAGATGGGGCGAAATCACGCCTGTCATTTCCCAGGGTTCACATGTTCTGGAGGAAACTGTACAGTCCCATCCTGCCATCCGTGATCACGGCTGTCTCTGAGATGTCTGGGGGTTGCCTCAGTCTTTGGCGTAAATCAGAGCAGCCCCGTTCCAGCACTGCCCAGATTGCTGAAAGGGGCCACTCAAATGTCTGGGGATAAGCAGAGTGCCTCAAGGTTATCCTTGACAGACGTGCACTGGGAACCTATTTTTCTGCTGGCCCTTGGTAATGACCAGCGAAGGCAAGTCTCTGATGATTTAGCACAATAATAAAGTGCTACCTGCTTGTTCTTTGAGCAAAGTTTTCATAAAGACAAGGACAGCAGGCTAGGGAAAAAGAAATGGCCATGGGAACAAGTAAGTAACCCCTGGATTTGAGGTTCCCATTAGCCAAAAGTGAAAAGTAGACTTGAACACCTGCATAATACACCCATAAGTTTCTCTCTGCGTAGCCCACAGAAAAAATCAAAACAGATGCCTTATCCCAATACCACAACAGCTTTGCAGCCTCATTAGGGAAGCATTTTCCACTCCCCAGATTTTTAGCATCAGTCCCCAATATGTAGGTAGTCAGAGCAATGCCATAGTGTCTGAGGAAGGCTATAGAGCAGTCATTCTCGTGACTGCTCTCTATATAGTCATTCTCACGGCTGACGGAAGCTCTTCCCCAAGAAGATGCATTTGAAAAGCCAGCAAGTTCCCAAAGGACAATGCAGAAGGACCTGCACGCACGACAGAAGCCATGTTCTAGGAAGGGACCCTGCCTATAAATACCAGTGTCCAAGGATGAGTTATACATACATCTGTCTATACCAGCAGGCACATCCAGCTGCCATCACTGTCAATGCTGTTACACTGCACACAGACCACCTCTGCATCAGAGCTCCTGACTGCCCTTACACCAGTTTGGGGTTTGTTTAAATAAAAACCCATGCCTTGACTGATTGATGTTTGATCACTGAAAAGCAGAAAAACTGAGCAGAGGTGGAGCACACCCCAAATCAGACAGGGATTAGTGCTTCAAGAGAACAGATTCAAAAATAAATTACACTGGCAGAAGTAATTTCACCATCATCCCATGCACTGTGTTGCAAAGGCCATTAAGCCTCTGTTTGAAATTACCAGGCAGCCACTTCAGCCACCAATTGCTATTAAATCTTTCAACAACCATCTCTAGCTTCAGGACAGCCACTATATATGTACTCAAGAGCACCCAATACCCCAAAAGCCTAGTGTCAAAGTGCAATTTAGAAGAACGTCACAAAAGGATGTTCCCGACTGCCTGGACACGATCTGCCTCAGGCCAGTAACATCCACTAACACAGGGTATTATGTGAAGTCTCTATGAAGATGTTGCATCAAACGCCTAACCAGAAGGCTTGCCTCAAGGGCCTGACCTATGTAACATTAAGTGTCAGCAGGGCACTCGGGTTTGGGAGCAAACGCAGCCCTAGCCATTGCAGAAAAGCAGTGCTGCACATTTTTGACTCACTGTAAAAACAGGCTAACAAATGGTGCTGGTATTTTAATTCTCCCCAGAAATAAATCACAGATGGTATCCAAGGCCACCTGCAGTCCACGCTGAGAGGCATTTTCAAGGCACACACAGACATGCACATGCGGATAAAGGGCTGTATGAACACAATTTTTTTACTGCATGAAGAGTGCAATTTAACTGAATTTAAACAACCCCAGATAATGTTCATTTAAGACATATAAAAACCCAGCAGGAAGGTGTATGTGAAAGCTTAGCAAGAAACCTGAGTCTCCCTTACAGCATTAGGGCTTTATTTCTAAAGTGAAGCGAGGAGAATGAGCAGCTTCACTTGCTCCTTTTCTACCCATTCCAGTTATGTTATGAACCAATTTTATTCACTTGGTAAGGGATGCAGATATGACACCCTCACTGCTCCCTCCTCCTCCCTCCTCCTCCATCTAGCCTGTGTTTGAGTACCAAGAATACATAAGCATGATCTCATGAGACTTCTTGATGCCATAAACCAGCATTCCCAGTTTCCATGCTGTGAGAAACACACTAAGCTGTATTATCTGCAGCTCTGCAAGAACCAGACCACACATGTTGCAGCACCAAGTGTTTTCATAGTGGTTCATCTGCCTCCTGGCCCTGACCCACTCTCTCTCTCAAGGCTGAGCACCAGAGCAGGTCCCTGAGCTGCAAAGAAAGCCAGCCTAAGGGTTCTTTCTTGCTGCCCAGAGGCTCTCTTCTCTGGAAGATGCCACAAAGAAGAACGGAGATTTCTGCATGCCAGGCTGGTCCCCTTCCCGCTCTGTTCCATCAGCACCATTTGGCAGGGAAAGTCCAAGGGGACCTTGTGGCTATGAACTGGTTGGTGGACTCATACATACTCACAGGCACGGTGCAGATGTGTGGGCACTCTCATTTACACCCACCGGTGCATTTATATACATAAACTCACGGTATTACATATGCGGTGGATACTTCCTACAGGACTCTGTACTATCAGGTATTATACTGATGGTAACAGTCAGTTCACACACTTGCCCATGCTCCCTTGGGAAAGAGCAGTACCCCAGAGAGCAGGTCCAGGTTGCCCCAAGGTGCCTGATGCTTGCAGGACCAGCCTGAGTCTCTCTCACTCTTCCCTGGCCTTACTGTCTATATTTCTTTCTTTCCAGCACTTTTCCTTTTTTAGTCCCCCAATCTCATTTCATTTCTGTGACTTTCATCCAGCAAAAATAAGTTATTAAGAAATAATTCAGTTACAATTCAACCATTTTGTATAATTTGATGGTCACATTATCTGTCTTCACACAAAGATGACTTTTTCTCCCCCACTATGAACTTAAACACAATACTCTATTGACATTTTTTAATTAAGGGCAAATCCATTACATTTTTATATCCAAAAGTGCAAACATGAATTTTTAGATGTTGACCTTTTGCCAGACACAGAAATGTAGCTTGAATAGCACAGAATTATTATTAGCACGTTTATTCACCCAGCTCCAGCAAGAAACCCAGCAACCTCCCACCTGCTGCTGCTCACATCGCTCTGCCATCCATGGGAAGTACAGCCCTGGCAATGAACATGGAGATAGACAGTAAGACAGAGCTGCTTTGGGAATTACAATTCTGAATTAGTGCAATTGTAGCAGGGAAGGTGAATTTATTTTTTTCCCCTCTATTTTTAAAAGGGTTATTAAAGACACAACGAACATTCATCAGATGGGTTTTAAGGCTTTGCTGGTTTTCTTTCTCAGCTCATGTGCACTCTTGAGGAGAGATAAAACAGTCTCAACAGCAACGTCAAGCAAACAAGGCTGGGGAGAAGCAGGACAAAAGATTGGTAACTATCAACAACAGCAAAAAAGCGTCCATTAGCACATCAGAGTTGTTCTTCATATTTGCGTGAGGTTGCATGACCTCATATTCTCACTCACAAACATGAGACTGATGAGACAAGTTTTATTTCAGATAAGGCCAGCACTGTTTGATCTCCAGGAGCAGGGGGGTGTCGGAAAATCCTAGCAACATCTGCAGCAGCCAGAATGTTAAGGCCAGCTTTCAGAGTAGCCATGGTCAACTAACATCTCAGACGGAGTATTTCTGGCCTTCACTTTATGCAGGGAAAAAAAACCCCAAGTATCTCCTGGGGTGACAACCATACGTCAGACAGACAGGTGAATCAGTCTAATCCAGCAGCATGTTTTTCTTGTTTTACCGAAGGTAAGCTGAAAGGTTTATAACCCACTGCTACAATTGCAGAACATCAGCTGTTTGTCAGGTCTGCTTCGTGAGTAACTCATCTCGCATCTCCGAAGGGCTCTGCTTCCATTCCCCTTTTAGGAACCCAACAAAGAGGAGAAGTTTTTCCTATGTACACAGAACTTTTTTCGTCCTCCCCCTCTCCAATTCAAACGTTATTCTCCATTTTTGCAATTCATTTCAGTTTTCATTTCCCCTGCTCTTGGACAGCACGATTAGATTGCACTAATTACCTAAGCCTCAGTCAGGGTGTTGTGTCACTGGCCCCTGGGTTGGGGTGAGGAAGGATTTTTTTGTTGGGTCACTTTCAACGGCATCAGCATGTGGTTGTCGGGATCAACTGCTGAGTTTGCCTTGGAAACTTGCCCTGCAGTTTCACTGTCAGAGAAAACACATTCTTCTCCATCATTTATCTGCCCTGCAGTTAGCAGAGATACACCAACACATGCCAGCAGAGGATCTTGCCTGCCTTTGAAAGCAGGAAT
>NW_010423730.1:61588-65376 GCF_000710305.1 Buceros rhinoceros silvestris
CAGGAATGAGAGCAGGTGATTAAAGCACTAGGGATCAACTTTCCCAGGATTATGGTATTATATGCTATTATTTCACTGTGTAACCTGCGTGCACTTCAACATCCCTTCCCACAGCTATACAACATCACCTGCCTACTTCACAGGAGCAATGGGTTGCTTTGCTAAATAGCTACATGGCAACTGACGCTGCTAATAGAGAAGAAGCACGTAGAAACGCATCATTACGTTGGTGGAATGGTAATTGCAAGCAGTTCAAGCAGCCGAGTGTGGACTGACAGGATCACTTCTGTTTAGCAAACAGACTCATTCACTGAAGTACAAGCAGACCGACACTGTAATTTGGCACAAACTTTAGAAGCAAGCTGGAATGATGGATGAGCCATCATCCATGTGTCTCAGAGTCAGTACAGCGTGATGCTGCTTTTCCTCTCCTACCTCCCAGGAGCTCCCTCCCAGGTGGCAGCAGCAGCAGTCCCTGTCCTTATTGATTCCATTTCCTTATTAATTCCCTTATTGATCTGCTCACTGTGCACTAGGCAGGTAGGATATTTTGATCTCCTGTACTTCTGACGGTGCTGCCACTGGATTGCAAAGGCTCTGGAGCAGTTTGCATTTTGTACCATCTGGGCAGCGTGGATTCGACCAGACTCACCTGGAGAGCAGATACCCAGTGAGGGGTACTTGGGGGCAATCAAGGAAGCTTCTTGTATCAGTATTTGAGCTGTTAGTCTGCCTACTCCCTGATAAGGAAATTCAGTCAGTGAGTGGTGTTTCAGCTTCTCAGCTGTTCTTCCACTTTCAGGTCAGAACTAGTGCCCAAAAATACCCTGAACCATCAAAATCTCATCAGGATATTACAGCTACTACTTCCTTCCCTCTAATTGGAGAGTAATTGGTCTACAATTAGAGCAGCAATTGCACAGCTGGAGTCTGTGAGGATGCGTAAACAGCTTGGATGTGAAACCTGTTCTCATCTGCGATACCTGTCTAGTGTCTTCTGCTATATCCACCATCATACTGCCTGTCCCACATCCACCACCTCTTCAACACAGCCGTCACGTGTAGCCACCTAGCAGAGGCTGCAAGGCCTACACGCAACCCCAGGCATTTCAGAAGGGCTACGTCTAAGGGGAAAATACACAGTGTAATTCTCGTCAGGAGAACACACTACACTTTTTACTTACACTGCTTTATTGCTTATTACACAGCCCCCAAATAATTTCCCTGTGACAGGGCTGGGAAGAAGGGGTAAAAATAAGGAAAGCGTTAAGTACAGAGACAAGGTAGTGGGACCAAGTAACGCAGCTTCCCAGTGATGGAGCCAGCAGGAGACTCTCAATTTCTGGTCTGCGCTGCTGGATCAGATAGCAAACACACAAGGTGGGGACAGGGGCTCTCTTTTCAAAAGTGCCAACTAATCCTGAAATTACTGCAGCAAGGGGAGCACTAGCACTGGTCCCACTGAGACACTGAGCACCTAGGGAAGAGCACAGTAGATTCTGTGTGGCTCCAAGCCCCAGCAAGGCTTTGGATACTCTGTAGACAGTACCATCAGCACAAACCATGCTATCTAACAAAGTGAGGAAATGTTTGCAATCAGTTCTCAAAACAGACTCTTTCATAATTTAAATACCGCAGAGCAAAAGGCAGTATAATAATTATTATAAATGAGTGCTGCTGAGTTAGAGAAGAGCAAAATCTTTTGTCAGCAAATGCCACTTACACAAGCAGAAGCGATGTCAGTAGGAGCAGTACGTTACTCTGTGTACTAACACATTCACTGCAGAGCTTGGGTAATTTTTGTTAGTTCCTTGCAGTAGACTTTTCTGGTAAGTCAGAGAATGTTCAGAGACTATCTACAGGAACAACTGAGGGACTGAACTCACGTAACACTGAAAATGCCAGCAGCTACATCAGCAGGTTGTATCAAGCAGCAGGTTACAGGAGGAGTTGATCTATGGAAAACAGACTTTTTGGTAAAGGGATCTTCAGTGTGGCATTTAAAGGCATGAACAAATCCCATGACTGGAAGCTGACGTTAAACAAATCAGACTGAAAATAAGAGGATATTTTCAATAGCCAAGGTAATTAACCTTCAGTACAATTTATTGACAGTTATACTGGATTTTCCATTCCTGGAAAGATTAAAAAATAGGATGGAGTTTTTTCTAAACGACTTCCTAAGTACCCAGCATGGTAAAAAAGAACAGGATGCTGCTCAGAAAAGCTAAAAATCACCTTCACCCAGATTCAGGCCCTTCTCAATGATAATGAATGCCTGTCCTCCCAGCTTAACCTGGGTGCATTAGGAGCCTTTTGAGAGCTTTTGTTATAACCTTGTCAGCTGGCCAGAAGACAAAATATAGATGTAATTTCTGGAGCTTTCTGCCACACCACATGTCAAGAAAGAACATTTCTTGTGCCTCCTGACATGCCCTATGGAGCTGAGCTCTACCCTTGCTGTCCATCAGAGCCACTCCTCACTTTGTCTGTCCTTCCCAAATACGCTCTTACTCCTGGAGACATTATCTGCACCCTCCACATTTGCTTTCCCTTGCCAGTCCTCTCCATCCCCTTTCCCTGTACTCATTACCCTGAGGGATTTGTCCCTTCTCCTAAGCCTCCAGGACCAGAGTGGGGAATCCAGGTTTGGGGAAGTGGGATGAACTGCTTGCTGTACCAAGTGCTGACCGCACAGCAGGAAACAGCCAAGGCTCCAGATGAGCTGCACTAACAGCACTGGCAAGAGTGGCTAGTGGTGGGATGCTGCTCACATGAAGCGACCCCAACTGCACATGGTTGTGGGGGTCCTGCAGAGCTACCACAAGAGATGTTCTGTATTAGTGCCCAACCTTGCACCCAGATTTACCATGCATGTATGGGCAAGGTAATTCAGCCTCCTGCTTCGGCTTCCCCCTGTATGGAACCACAGTAATGGTATTTACCCTGTTCCTGCACAGGAGCATTTTCAGGATCAATTAGTTTAGTGTTCATGCAAAGTTCTATGGACAGAAGCCTCAACACAAGTAGTAAGCACTATTATTACTACTGCACTTCAGATGGCTAGAGCACTGGCATTTTCCAGGCATGCAGCATTAACAATTTACTAAGATAAATGGCCCAGAAACCTGAAAATGCCTTTATGACAACTACCTCCTGCTTACCAGCATATATTCGGCTGCATAAATGACACCTCATTGCTCTATGTGTAGCTATGGTAACATTTCTATCTCATATGTGTCCATACACACACACACATATACACGTGGAACTGGAGGGAAGCCAAGCTACCTCTGTTAATGGCACACAAACACTGAACCAGGGAACTTCCCCAGGCTCTGAAAGCTGAGCTGCCCCCAGGAGCCAGGGATGAGGAACAGGCAACTCGCCCCACTCCCAGTGGGGAAGGGCTGGGCTACCAGCAGGCTGCGCTGCACTGCACAGCCAGAACCCCACTGAGCCCTCAAGGGACTTACTTGAGAGCAGTTTTGTAGTGGTAGATCGCCTCAACAATACGGCCCTGGTCTTTCAGAAAATTGGCATAGTTGTAGTGCACCTTGGCGTTGTGAGGCAGGGTCTTCACTCCTGAGCTGCAAAGAGGAACAGAAACAGGATGGTGTTAGCAGACCAGTTACCCCGCCTTCCCCAAGGGCCACCTTCTTCTCACAGTCCTTTTTCTGTAAAGTTCCTCAGATTTTGAGCACCTTGTCACCTCCTGCACACTTATACCAACACAACTCGTTACAACCCCAAGCCTTCCCTACGCCCTGGTACACTACGTGCCCCAC